>NW_007245992.1:157422-209091 GCF_000164805.1 Carlito syrichta
AGGAGGGGGAGGGGGAATGGGTGGTGAGGAGGAGAGACAGACAGAGGACAGACAAGGGCCAAAAACATTTAACCTGTCAGACACTGAGATGATACTCAAAGTATCTTTTTCTGGACTTATGTTCCTTCAGCAGCCGTCTCAGGCTGCCCACCAATTTGAGTAAAGCTTTTCTCTCAGAAGAGCTTCTCTTGGGGTCAGGGATAATGGAGAAAAGGCCCAGGGGTGGGAAATAAACAAGTATGAAAAGAGCAAAAAGAGGAGCCAGCCTTTCCGTTCGCTGTGTTTAGCAGTTATTTATTCCGCGGCAGTGGTCATGTGAATTCAGAGCCTGCATAACAGACAAAGAGCCTTTACTGGGAAGTCTACGAGAAACCTTTAAGAATTTTAGCCCAGAATACAAAAACTTTTCCCTTTGCTTTAAAAAAAAGGTATCAGAACAACAAATTAAATTTTAGCATAACATTTGACAAACGCTGCCATTCTCTTTGTCATTAGCGATTCCCAAATCCAGCAAACAAGGCCAGTTTCTCGTTAACTCCTCTCAGCCAGTGGGAAGGGAAAAGCTGCTCATGCCCACAACTGTTTCCTTGCCTCAACAGGTCAACCTGGGTAGTAAATACTCACCTGAACTTCCTTCTGGCGCAAGGCATAAACAAACAAAAACAAATACATATATTTAACCCCACCATGATACTTCACTTTTTTTTTGAGTTGGAGTCTTACTCTGTCACCCAGGCTGGAGTGCAGTGGCATGCTCACAAACACTGCAGCCTCGACCTGCTGGGCTCAGCTGATTCTTCTGCCTCAGCTTCCCAAGTAGCTGAAACTTCAGGCGCACGGCACCACACCGGACAATTTTTCATTCATTGTATCAGTGAGGTCTCACCATGTTGCCCAGACTGGTCTGGAACTCCTGGGCTCAGGCAATCCTCCCACCTCTGCCTCCCAAAGTGCTGGGATTACAGGCATGAGCCACCACACCCGGCCCACACAATGTTACTTCACTATTATTATGAGAGCACATACAAACTCCCTGGGTTATGACCATTATTAACAGTATTCTAGACCCATTCTCCATCATCACCACACTCCCTCCCTTCTACCGCCATACCTTTTCCCTCCAAAAAACTCATTAAGCTTAAAAGACTTCCCTTGCCACTGAGGGATGCCAACATACCCCCTTACATTCTCTCAGTATTTCGTGGGGCTGTGTTTGAATTCACTCAGCTTGATAAAATCTTAATGTTTTCCCCCAACTTAAAGCCCCCAATATACTGTGAATAAAACAGTGTCAAAACCCATACCTTGAAAGTGATGTCAACAGAATTAGGCAGCCACCAGCTCCTAAATTTAGCCAGTAACAGGAATACAGGAAAACACACTAACTTAAGAGATCTTGGGCAACCCCTTCGGTCCCCTCCCATTGTGGGAGCTTTTCTGTCCTCTCAATAAATCCTGCTTTCAAAAAAAAAAGAGAGAGAGAGAGAGAGAGAGAGATTCCCTGCAGTGAGCCGTGATCATGCCAAAGCACTCCAGCATGGATGTCAGAGTGAGACCCCAACTGCAAAAAAAAGCTAAGAGTGGCTCACATATTTGGAATCCATATCCACTGTGTTTCATAAATCAGAGCTAACTGGGACCTTCAGATGCTACTGACTTGATTTCGTAGACTACAGGATCTCAACAAAAAAAGATGGATATCTATTCTATTTTGCTAAGTCCTCTAGGGAATGCATTTCCACAGTCTCTTGCAAGCAGTGCAAAGAGAAAGTTTATGTTCAAAATGCCAAAGGCACATTTCAAAAACTTTCATGTCAAACAAAGACTTTCTCTGAAAATGCATGCTATGGGTAGGCAAGGAAAAAGGGATGGGTGGGGTGGGTGAGCTGTAGAAACTGATTTAACTGTTTCAATCAAAGGCAAATTTGGGGAAGCTTTTAAGCTTAGCAAGATAGTCAAATCACAGCTCGCCAGTGACTAGCTCCATATCTATACAACCTCAGGCAAGTTGCACAAACACCTCTTAAGACTCAGTTTCACCACCTCAAAAGTGGGGGAAAAAAACAGTGCCTGCCTCATGGCATTAATTTGAGGGATTAGATGAGATAGTGTGTGTACAAATATGCTCTGTAACTCCTGGAATGCATAAAACACACAATAAATGCTGGCTATTGTTATTGTCATCATTTATTCCGCAATAAGCACAGAGTGGCATTGTCCTATGGTCTGCTTTTGCTCTGGATGCCATGACTATCTGTGTAAGGCAGCCAATGCTCCCTACAGTCGGAGCCTGGCACCAGTAGAAACAGGAACAGGTCTCCTGAGCCTGACACAGTTTCATAAGCAGATGTGAAACAGGGACAGTGGCCTGCAGCAATAATGATATGGAACATGGCTGGTCAAACTCCTGGTACAGTTTCATCGAATAAGCTTGAATTCCAACTCAGCACCATCAAGCTGTATGAGCAGAGACAGGTAACTCAACCTTGCTAAGCCTTCAGTGTTCTCTCCAGCTACATGGGACTATGCCATTACCTGAAATTAATTCTTGCATGTGAACGCACCAGCACAGCGCCTGGTTGAGATCACCATCGGTGTCATCCTTTCTTTCCCACCTCCTTTGCCCTAGAACTTCCTAATGCTGAGTTGACTTCTGGCACAAAGCATAAGCTTAGCTGTAATCATCAGAAAATGGGCTGGGTACTAGATGAATGAGTGCATGAGAAAATGCGGGTTGATGTGGGGAGTGGCATTCTCTCCTGAGCCAAGAATGAACCAACACACAGTTGGACTCATGAGATATGCCATCTTTCACATGGAGAAGAACTACTATGAAACTAAACTGTTCCATAAGAGACAGGCTGGTGTCCTGTGAATACAAACCCAACATTTTAAAACTGCATGACCAAGCATGATTCCTACGCTACTTATTTTCACCAACTTTCAAGAAATCTTTCATTCACTACCTTATGAGTGATCTCATTTGTCCTTGGACATGTCATAAAACTTTCAACATAAAATTAGCTTTAGTCCACTTTACAGCCCTGGCAGGAAGGGGAGGTTCAGGAGAAAAAGAGAATAAAAAACATAAGAGGAAACTGAAACACTATAAATTTTGGAAAGCACTGCTCTCCCCAGCACCCTCAGAGAACATGCACACAGTTCACCCTGCAGACACGGAGGTTGTCTGTTCTATGAGGATGAGAATGCTGGGAACTAAAATATCAAACATTGATAAGGAAATGGGAATGACAGCTGACACCTCCCCCTGGCTGATGAACACTATGCTGGCTCCTCTGGGACCACACTGAGGCGAGTTACAGTATAAAGGAAAAGCAACCCCAGCATACAAGCGAAAGCGATACACACTGGCCAGACCACAGTCAAGATTCACACTTTGAAGGTGTTAAAGGTGCAAAACATGCAGCGTGTGAGACACAGTTTAAAGGGATCCTTCTGAGTCCATTATAAACGTGTACTCCCTCTCCCCTTCCTCTCTCCGCCCTCTCTCTTCCCCGCCTCCCTTCATTCCCCAAGTTCACCCAACTCCCTCCTGACCTACTGGAGAGAAGCTAGGTTTGAAAGAACACTTAAAAATATATCTTTAAAAAATTAAAAGAAACTGGAAAAAAAGAGTTGACTTGCCTATTGTGTTCACCACTGCCACTGTTCTTCTGAGAAGAAACAGCTTTGAGAAATACTCATCACAGGTGATACCAAGTATTAGAAAGCTGGTGGCTCAGAAGGTGAGAATCAGAAGGACGTTTTTTATTATGTCCCAACCCGTCCACACTTATTCTACAAAGCTATACCATCTACAGGCCTTCACCTGTACCCCCTGGTCACCATTCTGAGATGTACAGGGCCAGGTGACTCATCCTCCTCTTTTCCAGTGCAGAAAGTGAGACTTAAGAGAGTGCCACTTACCCAAAGAGCCCTCAGAGGAGAGCCCTGGGTTGCAGCTGCCCAGCACAGGCTGCTTTCGCTGGTAGGGGTTCCCCACAGGCGCTCACACAGCCCCCCATCCATGCAGACACTTCACAACACTGTCCACAGTCTTGTGGCAAGAAAAACCCTTTTACCATCTGGATTTATAAGATTACAGGTTGCAACATTTTCACTCCAAACACCTCAGCTTTTATGACCTCCAGACAGGCATTTTCTCTGACTAGAACTCTCCTTGAGGCTGTGAAGTTTCTTCCCAAACTGTACAACCTCGAGCTTCAAATCAAACAAACACAAAAAGGCTATAAAAAATGTTCATCAGCTAAACACTAATTGACCTGCCACATAGGAAGAGAGGAAAGCGACCTGGTCGGATTGGCAAGTCTTGAAAATCCCAGCAACACCTCCATTTTGACAGTACCATGCATAGAAACTTTAGATGCAGCAAACCCAAGGCATCCAGTTTACAGTACACATACAATTAAAGCTTCCAGATTCCATTCCTAGTCGGTTCTATCTACAGGTGACTGCAATCAAGTCTCCAACAATGCACCTGGCTTTAAATAAATGCCACTTTCAGTTTCAGCGCCTCCTAATAGTACCTTATCTTACATGTCCTGTAACCACTGACTTAGGAGCTGTCTGCTCAATGCCCACTTCCCCCTATACTACCTGCTCCATAAGATGAGGCAGATGCCATTTGTTCCTTGGGTTTGGAACCAGGGAAACACCAAAGTGCCTAGCACTCCACAGGTACCCAACAAATATTTGCTGAATGAATACAGGGACCTCAAAGAATCACCCGCTCTGGCCTTCTGTCTGAGTCCCGTTTTTCAGAGGAGACTTTTTAGACTCCAAGTTTTAAGCAATTTGTTTTCACAACTACAAGGTGGGGTCCAGGGAGCAGCACTGGGAAGCAGGAGAAGATCGGTCTCTTGCCTGAGTCTTCTGCTTCTCTGCTGTATAAAAATAAAAGGGGAGCAGGAAGAGCATCTCTACAAAGGTAGGTAGTATGTCCGTTCCACTGAGAGCTTACCAGCTTCTTCAGATTGTTTTCTCTCCTTTTCTTTTTTAGTTGACTTCATGCTCCTTCACCTGATAAGAATGTGTACGTACAACTGTGGACAATGAACTCTTTACAGAAATGCTAACTCACGGCTGAAAAGCTGTTATTAAACCCCTGTCATACTTTCCAACACACCAACAGATGTGGCACACGTACCAACAAAACAAGAAAGTCCACCTCTGAGCTGTAGGCATCCGTGCAGTTACCTGAGCTGTGGGGCCTGGAAACCAGTTCCCAAAATCAAAACAAAAGAAAGTGAAACAAAAGATAAAAATGCAGAGAAGAAAACATTATCTAAATACAAAATCCTGATGGCCCATGTCTCTTCTTTCCTTATTTGTCTCACTGTAGAAATTCAGTGGACCCATGAAATCACTTCAATAAATTCATAATCTGATAGAAAAACTCTGATTTCAACCCCAAAACAGAACAGTGGAAGCTGTTTTTGCTTTGCTTACTTTAAAAGGCAAATACCAGAAGTGTTTGTTACTCCCATACACACACACATTTTAAGGTGTGCAAATGGAAATCTAGAGTACTTCCCTGCTTCATCAGCTTCACTTGGTAAATTTTAGACTATCCTGCAGAAGCCAAAAAGCAAGGCATAGTATTGACAAACAGCCCACCAGCTTTTCCTTGAAATACTAAGACAGTTTTACACCAGAGATTCAGATTGTGGCTGCTCCTCTGAACAACAGGATACAGAAAACACACTACCATATGACCAACAAGTCAAAGTGCTAAAGACATTAAAAGTCCTCCTGAGTCAGGTGCACTGGCTCACATCTGTAATCCCAGCACTTTGGGAGGCCAAGGAAGGAGGACTGGGCAACATACTGAGACAGAAAACTTTAAAAAGAAGCCAGGCTTCATCGCACGCCTGAACCCAGGAGTTCCACACTGCAGTGAGCTATGATCATGCAACTGCATTCCAGTCTGGATGACAGAGTTGTCGACAAGTCTACCTCAGCCTCCCATGTAGCTCAAATAAACAAATAAATAAACAAACAAATTCGTGTGGTTCTGCTTCTTTGAAGGAAAGAACGCAACCCATCACATTCAGTGCTATTCATCACGACTCCAATTCTTAGGCACCTCCAAAGCCCTTCTTCACTCGAATCACAAGTGCCACACATACAAGCGGTTCACCTCCTGAGCTTTTCCACTCACTCTCAAAGGCTGCTGCAAAGATCCACCAAGCCCACATCTTTACCAAACCAGACACAATTAGTTTTAAAATGACATCTGGGATCGTTTGTCGTTGGTTGGTTAATTAGTTCCTCAAATAACTTTTCTAATCCCTATCTAAAGCTTAGGAAGAAAAAAAAAAAATCTCTTGGAATGAAGAAATGAGGAAGGCTGCTGGGATATGATATCCAATCTTCTATCCTAACTGAGCTGTTTTAATTTGTGGTCACTTGCAGCGCAGTGGGAGTACTGGCTAATTAGAAGGTGGGAGTATTGGCTCCTCTAAAGACGTCTTTAATTACTGCACTCTTGAAATGCCTACCCCTGTTATTGATAGGGACCCTACCTATCAATAGGGACCAGATTGATCATTCTCCCCTTCTCAAACCCAAAAGAAATATACACCATCCCTGACCAAGAATATGTACAAAAAGCAGTCCCAGGACAAGCCTTACGATGTCCCTCCTGGTCTCATCCTCAGCTCCAGGGTCAACTCTACCTCAGGATGTCAATCTCAAACAGAGTCTGAAGGAAAAGGATGGGGACACAAGGACAAAAGTGTGTGGGTGATTATGGCTGACGCATTTCAAATTAAGACTCATCAGAGTTACATATACAATGAGAAAAAGCTTAGAACTCATGGCTCAGAGATAGCCATGTAATATGTAGAAATGTAGGATTTCTAGTCAGAAGATGTAGATTCTATTACTCCTGTTTTTTACCTAGGGGCAAGTGATACCATGCTTGGCACTGTGTGTTGGGAACCGCCACAGAACAACCACACTGCTTAAAGTAGTATATTATTCAGAGCAGGGGAATGCAACATTTTCACTTTTTTGCATTTTCTTGTTCAATTTATTTTGTAATATGAAATCTTATAGAAGAAAGCTTATGATACTTAACCTAGAACCACACACCTTTACAAGCTGTGTAGGTTATATTTCACCTTTGAAAAAGATGCAAATAAACCAAAGGAACACACCATTAAACACTTTTTCAACAAATCAAGTCCCAGCATCACCATTATACCCACATTCAACTTTTGGTTTCACACTACTAAATCTGCTACACTAGCTACACCCACCGAAACAGAATATTAAACAGTTGTCACTGCACTGTCAACAAAGTGAAATCAAAGGTGTGTGGTTCTCATTACAGATGACAAAAGCAACCTGGAATACTTTTAGAATCCTTTCCACCATAAAAGTTACTAAATAAACCCCTTGTGCTTTAACAGTTTCTGGAAAGCCCTGACTATTTCAAATAACTCTTTTCCCACCCTTATTAAATAACAGAGGCTTTAGCAGTCCAGAAAGAGCTGCTAACTACATTGCTGCTTTAAGTCACCCAACTCTGTTCTTAAAAAGAAGAGATCACAGCAAAGACAAAGTGGCCAGAAAATGCCTCCTACACTCCTGTCTTCAGGTGAGGCAAGAGACCACAGGTCTCTTGCAGGGAAGGCAAAGTCCACCTGCCGAGGCCCTGGCAGTGAGGTGTGCTAGCACCACTCACTCCTCACATAGCACCAGCATGGAGAAGGCCACAGACCAGCTCAGGCCTCCACATGGCTCCCAAGTGCAAGGGACAGCAGAACTCCTTGTGCTGGTCAAAAGGCAGGCCCTGCAAACTTGATATCCAGATAAGTAAGTAGAAAAAAGAAAACTAAATTTCATCAAGCAGTAAAAAGATTAATTTCTCTAAATCTTCTCTGTTCAACTTCAAAAGCCACTAGCCATGTGTGGCTCAGTCCCAACTGAGATGTGTTGTAAATGTACACTACACACTGGATTACTAGAAAGAATGTAAAATGCCTGATTAAGACATTTGCTAAATGGTGTGCTGAAGTGTTAATAGCTTAGCTATAATGAGTTAAATAAAATCTACTGTTAAAATTAATTTTATCTCTTTTTATGTGCACACTAGAAAAGTTTAAAACTGCATGTAACTCATGTCAGTTCCAGGGGACGGTGCTGCTCTGGAGTCCTCAAGACTTCCACGTCATTTTGTTCTCCTGTGCGAAGACAAATGCCATTGCTAATCTTGTACTCAGTCTTTAACACCCAGATTTCTCGTAGCTCCTAGCAGTGCAGAGAAGAAAAGAAGTGCTACAAACAACTTAAGAAAAACAGGCAGTCCTATCTTCCTCACATTTTTCTTTTTTCAAGTATCATATGCTTCTGAGAGTGGTTTAAAATGTGGGCTGTTTTCCACCTGGTAAAAACAGTTATCATGCCTGAGGTGGGAGGACAGAATACAGACTGGCAACATCTTATCAGTAAAATGCAAGTCCCCATGAAGAGCTCAGTGTGGTCCTGTCACATGGGCAGGGAACAGAGAAGGCATTTACTGTAAAGGATAGTTGTTGCTGAGAGTAGGGCTTTAACAACACTTGATCCAACTGATATGCTTAGGGGGAAAGCTGGAAGCTAGTTCTCACTACTCCAATCATGGAGACAGTAATAATTCATTACTCTCCTCCCATTTCAAGAAATACATTTAGGAGTGATATGTCTGCATGTTCAAAGTAGTAAGTGTTCTCTCTCCTTCATCTGCCTGACACCATGATAAAACCACTGCAGAAAGAAGGCTAGTAAGCAAGGTCTCCACTCATTAGAAAAACAACCCAATCAGGGGCTGGGCTTGGTGGCTCAGCCTGTAATCCCAGCACTTTAGGAAGCCGAGGCAACTGGCTGAGCCCGCAGGTTCAAGACCAGCCCTGGCAACTTGGTGAGACCTCATTTCTACAATTAAAAAAAATTAGCCAGGCATGGTGGCGTGCGCCTGTAGTGTTGGCTACTTGGAAGGCTAAGGCGGAAAAATTGCTAGAGCCCAGCAGGTTGACACTAGGGTGGCCATGAGCATGCCACTGCACTCCAGCCTGGGTGACAGAGTGAGACTCCAACTCAAACACACACACACACACACACACACACACACACACACACACACACACACACACACACACAAACCAACATCAACTAGGGGCCAGGTGTGATGGTGGCTCATGCCTGTAATTCCAGCACTTTGGGAAGGGCTGAGGAGGGAAGATTGCTTGAGCTCAGGAATTCAAGACCAGCCTAGACAACACAGCGAAACCTTGTCTCTACAAAAAAATAAAATATTAGCCAGGTGTGGTAGCGCACACCTGTAGTCCCAGCTATTCAGGAGGCTGAGACAGAAGGATCATTTGAGTCCTGGAGGTTGAGGCTATAGTGAGCCAGGACTGTGCCGCTGCACTCCAGGCTGGGTGACAGAGTGAGACCCTGACTCAAAAAAGAAAGAAAGAAATAAAAACAACCAGGGACAAGAAATTTTCCATAAAAAAGAAGGTGGGGCCAGAGAAAGTGGGAAATGGGTACAGACTGCTTCGTTCTCACTCACTTTATTCAAACCAAAGTGAACCCTAAATTAAAGGGGAGGCTTCACTCTTGTTGGCACCCACTTATTGACTACAAACATCCTAGCAGAAGAAGACAGGCACCAAGAGGCAGAGAGAAACAGAGAAGGAAGCAAAGGGCTACGGGAGATGGCCCGGCAGCAGAACTGAGGAAGCCAAGAAGCGGGAAAGAAGCAATGTGTTGGAGAGGCTCAAGGAAATAGCGCCAGTCGAAAGAGGTCACTGCTGAGAACAGACACTCCCTGGGCTACCAACCAGTTTTCGGTCCCCAGCTCTGCTGCCTCTTCTGGTTGCCTAAACGAATCAAGGTCAGAACCTGTCTGGGAAGCCTCCAAAGGAAAGCTCAGCTATGGCTCAGATTCACCTCTGGGCGTCACTCCTCTAGAAAAGTTGCGCCCAACACAAGAGGGCAGAACTCTGAAGGATTCCATGGTATTCTTCCTCCCGCAAAAACGGCCAGTCCCACTGGGGCATGCAAGGCCCGGGAGAGAGATCTACAGCTCTCCTCTGCCTTTGGCAATAATTTCTTCCAATGCAAAGATCAATACAAACAACATGCTCTTCATTTAAAGCCTTCACTGTACCATCTACAAACACATATTTTTACCCCTCTCTCTATCTGCCTCTAAACGACTGCAATCTCCTTGACGACTGGCAAACCAATACTCACCTTTGATTCTCACCACGTAGCCTAGCAGCAATGAAGTTACGGAGTGCTCAGCTCTAACAGAAACATTTGATAAGTATTACTTCATTTCTCACAACCCCACTGGTTCCTACTATCAGCTCCATTTTTCATATACTGGCACAAAAATCAGTAAAATCACTTCCACAGGGGTGCATAGCTAGTAAATGCTAGAACAGGTTTTGAACCCAAGGTCTGCTGTCCCCAATAGGTCATATGCTATAACCTCTAGGTCAGGGCTTCTCAAACATTTTAGTCTGAGCACCTTTTTACACTCAAAAAATTAAAACTCCAAATAACTCTTTGTGTAGGTGTATTATATCAATATTTACCACATCAGAAACTAAAACTGAGAAATTCAAGGGTAGAAGGGAGAAATACCCTTGGGAAAATGCCTCTGATCAAGTGAACAAGGAACCCCTTATGAACATGGAATGCATAATATCTTTTTAATTTTTTTTTCCTTTCTTTACCTACAAGACTCACAGCATGTGATATCCTTAAGAAATAAAAAGACCTATCACCCTCCACACTGCCCCATGTAAAATAAAGGAGAGTCAAAATTCCAAGGTGTATAATATAGTAGTGTTAAAAGTCCTCACACATCACCAAGTTGAATTTGATTCTGAGATCTACTTTTTATTTTAACTCTTTACGGCCTTAGGTGAGATAAATAACCTCTCTAAGCCTCAGTCTCATCATCTATAGCAATAGAATAACAACTAATGGAACTATTTTAAGGGTAGAACACTCAGTACCCGGTCAGGTTCATGAATACTCAAATGTTGACTACAATCACTGTTGTTATTATTATTAGCCACAGAAAAGGACTAAGGAGAGAACTTCACACTTCCACAAAATTTAGCAAGGCTTTCTGAACAGACGTATTTCCTTCCCTTACTCTAAAAATAAGGTTCTTTTCAAAGTGAATAAGGGAAGGGCTTTGCTAATGCTGACAGTGCAAACTGAGAAGACTAAACCCTATCTTCAAATATTTATTTTCCCATTTGAATGTCAACACTCCTTTCTGTCTTCTCAGCAAACTTGAAAAGAATAGTTACTGAAGACACCAAGATCAAAAAGCACTGCTTCAAGTTTTCATTCTACTGGAGATAGTAAATGACTTTATTCGTGTAGGATTCCAGATTGATGTAAAAATGAGAGGTACAACACAATAATATAGGCTTTAAATTATGAGAGTTATGAGGGGGGAAAATCAAGATGATATAAATCACCTTTAAAGTCAAAGAAAGCAACAGATATTCTACTGAAGGTTCAACAGTATTTTTGCCATCCCAGGATACTCAGTGTCTGCATCTCTAGGGCCTATGGCCTTAGAATGACATACCCAAAAGAATATGTATCAACAACTCTTCGACCTTTCTCCCCTTCGTCTAAAATAACGAACGGGTGTCCCCAATAGCATGGAAAGGGCCAGAATCCCAGGCATAGTAAGGGAGAAAGGTGACTGCCCTACTAGCAAAAGATTTACAGGGTCTTCTTCATTTATGGGTTAGCAGGCAGAAGCCACATTCTTATGGTCCCAAGGCTGGTTCTCCCAATACCTCTACAATTGACTTCTCAAAGCTGGCTGAACAAGGAAGTAATAAACTCCAAGCTGAGTGAATTCTGAATTCATTTCTGGGGTTTATTTTAGGGTTTCACTGGAAATTCTCCTATCTACCAGCTGTAAAGCCAACAAGTTTTCAGAGAAGAGCTCGGTTTTTTTAAAACTTTATTTAGTCAACGGAGTTTAAAAAGTAAATATACACAATAAACCCTAGTTCAATAAGACACTGAACACTAAGATGGAGAAGGTAACCGACAACTACCAGAGAACTTAAATTACAACCACTAAGAACCCATAGCCCAACATCTCAGCTATTATAGGAGTAATACTCTGCTATGTATATCTTCAAATATACTGATTATAAAAATAAGCAGAAAAAAACTTAGAATCAAATGATGTTTCAGAGGAAAAATTGACTTTAAGACTCCTACTCATGAAGCAGATAAATATTTTCACCTACATAATTAAATGCCTTTGTAAATAAATGTAAATACTTTTGGGTCATCCATGCTATAACCTGAAGGCAACAGAAATAACACCCCTAGAAACTACTATCTGTACTTAATAATTTGTTTATTTGTTTACTGAGTATTAGCTGTGTGTAGAAGGAAAGCATTGTGTTGGCTGCCAGTTTTATTTGAGTCAACTGCAAAGACTCTCAGGGAACCAGTCTTAGGACTATCTGAGTGGCTTCTCCTCCTATGCTGCCTAGCATGCCCTGTACTATCTGTAAGTCATGGATTCTGCCTTCCAGGAATTACATGTAACAGTAACCATGTTTTAAAAAAAAACAATAAAGCAAATGTCAAAGGCACCAAGGAATAATGATGTCCAGCAGCAACTGCATTTATTGCCCTATTACCTATGTGTCACTTTATGAAGTTTCATTTTGTCCTCACAGCATCCTCATAAAATAGGCGCTATTATAACCAGCCCTGATTTGCAGTCAAAAAATGGATTATTTAGTAATCTCTTCCCCAAAGTCACCACCAATTTGGTGGCAGCCAGGCAGACTGCCACCACCATACGTCCCTTAAACTGCGTAAAAATAAGGACAGGAATCCCGAAAGCAAGGCAGAGGGCAACAGAGGCAAGAAAGGACAGGAGGCAGTGCCTGAGTCAAGGTCTCCAGAGCATTCCAAAGCACAGGAGAATGGTGAGGGCATAAGACAGAGTCAGGATGTCTAAAACAAAATCACCTTCTGCAGATCATTATTCTATTTCTTTCACTCCACAAATCTCAAAACACTAACTCTCCTCCCAAAGGCAACTACTATCAATTTTATTCAAACCAAACTTACTTTAATTGTCCCATATAAAAAAGACAACCTACTGCTTATTTTTAATCTCATACAAGCTACTTCTAGTACTGACTGAAGGCGTTTCTTTGTCTATATATCATGCCTAAGATGGTTTTATCCTTCAGGCTGGCCCTGGTGTTCAATAAGAGTCCAAGTCAGTTTCTAATCAGAAGCTAGTTTCCTAATTTCTTTTGTTCCATGGATTAAGAGAGAAACCAGATTTATGTAGATACTCCTTGGTGTTTCAAGTATCCCAGTCTTTACCTAGGAATGTATTTTAGTGACTTCAGGAAAAAGTAAAAGTGGCTTCCTCTTTTTGGGGGGTGGTGAGGAGAGTGTCACTGTGGCTGACTTCTAAGACAATCTCCCCGTCTTTAGCCAGGATGAAAAAGTGGTGGAGGCAGCATGGTCCAGAAACAGGTCCTGAGTCAAGCCTGGATTCAAGCACAGCTCTGCTACCTAGAAGCCGCATAATGTGGGCATGCCAGGTAACCATTCTGCATTTCAAAATAATATCTTCAGAGCCTGCCACAGAGCAGAGGATACACAAATATCAATACATGGCATTCTTCTCCATGTCCATTCATTCCTGGCAAACACTTTTAAAGTGTGGTAAGAAAGTTAAAGGAGAGGCTGGCTCAGTGGCTCAGCCTGTCACCACAGCACTTTGGGAGGCCAAGGCGGGTGAAATGCCTGAGCCCACGGGTTCGAGACCAGTCTGGGCAACTTGGCGAGACCTTGTCTCTCTACAATAAATCAAAAATTAGCCAAGCGTGGTAGCACACGCCTGTAGTTCCAGCTACTTGGAAGGCTAAGGCAGAAGGATCGCGGGAGCCCAGCAGGTTGAGGCTGCAGTGGCCAGAAGCGTGCCACTGCACTCCAGTCTGGGTGACAGAGTGAGACCCCAACTCAAAAAAAACAAACAACAACAACAACAAAAAGCTAAAGGAGACAGAAGTCTAAATAAAGGAGCGAGAAGGGAAAGAATAAAAAGAAAAGGCATAATTTGGAACTCAAACAATAATGAGCAACCAGAAAATGACAGGTTTTTCCTTTTCAAACTTTATTTCATCTGAGTCACCTGCTCCAGACAGAGGATCATAGCCTTGAGCAATTCAAGGAGTGGCAGAGAAAGGAAAGGAAATGCAAATTATCTTCCAGTATGCATTTATCAGCATATTTAACAGAACACTAAGCATCCTACCTCCAGACCTACTCCAGGCCTCCTCTTTTCCAGATAGTACTATACTTAACATTTCCCAATCTTAAACTTGGATCCATCAAATGAGACAACAATTAGTAATAGCAAAAAAATTAAAAACCTCACAATAGGTAAGTCCTAACTGACAAGTCATCTGGAGCAATACTGTGCCTTCATAAATTCTTTGGAAACATGTAACCACTTAACTTAATCAAAAATTAAAAAGAAGGCATAGGCCTCATCACCAAAGTAAGGGTGACAACTTATTAGTACAGTAGAAAACCCACAGCCCTGGCCCCATTTTCAGGTCTTCCAGAAAGCATATACGCCTTGACAATCTCTGACCCAAAGAAACATGCACACACACCTCGCTGATCTTAAAAAGCACTAAATGTCAAAATGGTAGTTCTCTCAGATGACACACAATTTCAAAAGATTAATTTTTATTAGCAGCTTTATCATCTGTGTTTCACAGATGTGTCATAATGACTAACTTTTCATAACCAAAACTCCACATTGCCCAACAGTCTCTTTTTCCTGTGGGTGGACAGCTCATGACAGCACAGCAAGTACATAACACCGTGACAGTAAAGATGACTTGTCAAAAAGGAAGAAAGAAATGAAGAAAGGGAAAGGGAGGGAGACTGATGAATCCCTTTGTTACCAGGGCTTTAACTGCTTTTAATTTAACAGATACCTTTCTCAGTTTTTCTTTCATTTAATAAAATTAGGTACCCAGCAAGTGCCAAGTGACATCACAAGCACTAACTCTGCCACTCCAGAGCTTACATTTTGCAGGAAGGGTAACAATTACTTGCAGTCAAATGTGAGGAGTGTTACAAAGTTAGAATAGGGTCCTACAGGACACACAGAAAAGGGGCTTGTGTGGGACAATCAGAAAAAACACACTAAATTTTAAAAATTGTGGGTCAGCAGCAGAATGAGTTATTATATTCAAAACACATAAGGATCAGCTACGTGCCAGACACTGTGATAACCAAGTGATCCCTCTCTAACACTAACCAAAGACTGTACAAACAATGTAAAAACACAACTGTGCCAAGTACTATCACAGCAAGAGACACAGTGCTAAAGAGTGCCTGTATTCATGACCAGGACCCAGCTGGGAAAGACAGGGAGAGGCCTACAGAAGTCTTAAGTGTCTGGCAGAAGGGCTGGCAGAGGCAGGGTGGCAGCAGTCAAGGCCATAAAGAGGGCTGAGTGCTAGGTGGGCCTGGACCAAGCCAGGGTTGCACTCGCCAGGGTCCGGACTCTTGGTAACAGGTTGGTCTTTAACCTATGATCGAGGGTCAGCCACTGAAGGAGGGGAACAGAACAGAGCCCTATAGCCAAAGGCAGGGAGAGATCAGATGTGGAGGTCAGTTAGGATGAAGGCTATTGCAGGGCACTGTGTAGACACAAGTAGGAAGGAATACTGACAGCAACAGCAGCAGTTCTACAACTTTTAACTTTGAAGTATTTGACGTCAACTTGCTTCTGATGGAACATAACACCTGTAAATAGCAGGCTTCTGAAAAGTACAATAGGGAGCATGCCAACAGTAAACAGAAGGCAGAAGGGAACAGGCTTCTTCCCTGGGAAAAAGGCATCACTCACAGCAACCATTCAAAGTCCCTGAAACTTCTGTTGTCACCATCACAATCGGTCTGCCAGCCAGAACTCACCAACTGCACTTCATGCAACTCCCGAATTTATAGCCCTCTAGCTACACCTCTATTTTTTATTTCCATTTCTGACTCCTATTCCAACAACACCCAAATGAGTCTCCCTGTCGTCCGCTACACTCTGTCCCATGCAACCCACCCCTCTATTGGTGGAGTGGTCTTTGTAAACACGAATCTGTCTCCCTCTTGGCTTGATCTAGGGGCCTCCCATGGGCTGGCTCCTACTGCCTTCCTGTCTTGACTGTGGCTACCCCAACAAATAACTGAGAAGAGTGACTCAGGGTATTCTGGGAGAAGTTTATTCCAAAACCCACAAGTTTGTTTGTTTGTTTTCCCCATTTGATTCTACCAGGAAACCCTATCACAAAAATAAAGCAGGTAGCCCCTACTCGATGCCCTGACTGGACTGTTCGAGGAGGCTTCTGCTCAGACACTGAGAAAGACTTTTGCACTCTGATAACACCCACCTGCCCAGTACAGAGATGAAAATAAATACGACTGGCTTGGCAAAAATCATTAGTCCGGAAGCTTGCTGTAAGTGACACCATTTGTCCCTGCAAGACTACCCCTACATCCTCTCTACACCCCTCTTCTGCCCTAGCACCAGAACCTTCCTACTTTTCTACCCCAACTCCTCCTTGCCAAGGTAACAGGGATTACCTAAAAAATATCCTACTCTGCCCATGGATAAGTCAAAATATTGGCTAACTGGGCCTAGCCCACTTCTGACTCCTAGCCTCTGTAATACTCTGTTCTAAGAGTGTTAGATGCTGAGGACTCCTGTCCCATTTTCTCAGGGGCCTTCTCTCCTCCACAATCACCCCAAGCTAAAGCTCCAGACAGACCTCAGCACAGGGATGTGCTGTTCCCTGGACAGCATGCCCATGGCACAGGCCCCAAAGTTCTACTGCCTCAACTTCTCTCCACTAAGAAGCAGCAACAGAAGACAGTCAGGAAAGCAGGGATGACACAGAGACAAAGCAGCCGACCCACTGGACACCAGGCCACTTATGGGCAGGAGTGTGAGGACAATGGGCCAGTTCTCTCAAAGCAACATGCAGGAGCTAGAGTTATCCGATGTGTACATGAGCGAATGGTTAAGTACCAAGCACTGTCCATATGGCAAACTAGGGATGGCTGAACTGGTGTGCGACTGCAGATACGGAAGAATGCAAACGACTTGAAGTACTAAGGCTAGTATACAGTCTTTTACGTCGACTACCTGATATCCACACTAAATTACTGTTCGGCACAACAGTCATAATACGGATAATTATATGCCTCAGTCTCTGTTTTTTTAATACAATAGTAAACTTTTAACTTTTTTTTTTTTTGAGTTGGAGTCTTACTCATTTAACAATCAGCTGCTACAAAGTAAAAGAAAAAAGTGGAGGGGAGCACATTTTACCAGGTTACTATTTTCATAACATTTTTCTTAATATTTGACTTTGTACAGATTTTCAAATAAGAATAATTTCAAAACTTCAATTTTTCCTATTGTTGAAGAAACTATATGATGCTCTATACAACGGATAAGGAATCAACTCACTCATGGGATTTCTTTTTTATCAATAGTCTCAATAACAATGGAAAAAAATAAAGAATTCTTACCAGACACTTGGGGGGGGTGTACGCCAAGCTCTGTCAAGTTTATGAAAGGTATACCAGGTGCCAACACTGTGCTAGATTCCCTCCGTTAGTCCTCCCCACCTCTGAGTTCAGGATGCTATGGCCAGGCTACGGGTGAGGGAACAAAAGGCTCCAGCAGGTTAACCGACTTTCTCAAGGTCACACAGCAGTATGTGAAAGCAGTAGACTATCTCAGAAACATGAGACTCTCCAAATCTATGCTCTTCCTATCACAGAGCTTGATGCTCCTCCAGGAGAACAGCTGCCCTGCAGCCAGAGAGCCGCAGACTAGACTGGCACTATACGAGGCCACCTGCACACAGGGCAGTTTATCTTACAGGAAAGCTTGATGGGTTTGACTGGCTCCAAAACCTGTCTTTTCACACTCCATACATTTTGCCCTTTGGCTTGACGGGGGGTGGGGGCTAACAAACCAGCCCTCCATACTTCCAACTCCTCTCTTCCCCCGCAGCTTCAGAGTGCGTGCTGCTGCTCCTACATCAACTGCCACACCTAATGGTCACAGTTTATTTCCCACTACCAGCTTTCAAAAAGACCCAAGTTCTAATTCTAAACTTGACACTAACCCTCTCTGGGTCCCATGCAGCTAATGGAGCAGCTGACCATGAGGATCTTATAACAGCCTTTTGCACGGTGGCTTCCTGGCATCGTTTCCCTTCTATGATACCCCTGAAGAGTCAGGTTTCTCGTCCCCAACCCTGCACTATCACCAGCAACATCACCATTTCCTTCCTCAATCACAGAAGCTCAGGTACACCCAGCAGGTTGAGGTCCAGCTGCTTTCATGATCCTGCAGACCACAGGGACCCCAAGCCGGGACAGAGCGATCCATGAGCAACATAAACTGGCTTTTAGATTGTTGGAGCTCCTGGGATAGTTCACAACACAGGTGTGGTCATCAGTTCCCATTCAGACCTGAAAGCCACCTGTAAAGCATCTCAGGATGTGGTAACACTGGCACAGAGGTCAAGTCTGGGAGGACAGGGCTCAGTCTGGGAGAACAGCTGCTAAGCCCTAAACATACCAAGCAAAATGGCTCCAAGAGACTACACCAATTCCACCAGCACTCAAAATCTGGCTGGGAGTAGAGAAATGACTAGCAGGTACTTGAAACCATGCTACAACACCCAGAAAGGAAGGACAGTTTTCCTTTTTCTCAGCACAGCAGAAGAATTCTGTAACATTCCGTTTTCTGAGATGCTAAACTTTAAACATGACTCATCTCAAGAAAGACAGTTCCCTACCACTTTCCCTTCATCCCGCCCCACACAAGCCTGTCCAGATATTAGGCTCCCGAGAGGTCATCAATTCTCAAAGGAAGAAAATCAACATAAAATACTTAAATTCTGGAAAAAATAAGAGGAAGGGTGTATGGGTTACTTTGGCTCCAGGGTCATGTTAAATTACACATCAGCTTCTTTTGTGGGTTTTTTGAGCCCATTTCATCTCCTACTTAATTTATAAATAATAATAGAGTCTATTAAAATCTGCACCTACTCCTTCAGTGCTGGTTTTACATACATGTTATACCACAGAAACTTGCGGGACCAGTTTCACCTTCCCAGTTCTGAAGAATAACTCCAAATTAAGGGAAAGGTTCACAATACTGGTAAGTCTACGCAAAATCGTGGGATTCCCAATAATTTTCCTAGTCATTTCTAAAAAAGTAAAGGAAGGTAAACTCTAACTACCAGAAACCAAACTTTTTCATTTAAGAGAAATCTTGAGTGAATAAAAAACTGGAACAAGGCACAGTGTTCAGGTTCATTTTCAAAACTCTTTTCCTTTCTCGGACTCCCCATTTATCATTTCATTTTTCTTAAAAATGACTTTCTGCTCTTTGCTTTATAATTTCTAAATACATACCATCCTGTTCAAATAAATGTAAGGTTATACTATTCAACATATTTCAGTGTCCCAGTGATCAATAAATAGGAATGAGGTTTTAGGATTTATAATAGTCTTGAGAGGAAAAAAAAAAAACATGCATAGTCAATACTACTAAACCGTTACAATGTAATGAAGAATCTGAGTGAATGAATTCAGTAATCCGAAGAGCACCGAAATGGCCTCCAACCGAACGCAGGTCTAGTGCTCTTGGACACTCATCTCACCGGAATCCTGGAGTCAGTGACCTAGTGTGTGAGATCCACAACAGTGACCCAAGGGACCACAGACGGTGAGCCCACAACATCAGCTCCTTCTCCTACCTAGCCTTCTCAAGAAAGGCGTCCCTGGAGTTGTACTACATAGGCTTAAGTTTAACTTTTACCATCTTCTGCTATAACCAACATATAATCTGAAAAACAGACCCCACCACCATCTACAAAAAGGGAAGGGGGAAAGAGAAGGGTGAGCCTTTCAGTTTTTAGTCATGGGAAGATGGTCTTCCATTCAACTTTACATACCCCTCTACCCTAGACTCAAAATCATATCATAAAGCAGGAAAGTAGTTTTAAAAACCATGAATATGATCCCCAAATTACCCATCTACCAAACTGTTCTAGTAAGCTGACAGAATTCCATGGAGTCATTTTAAATTAAGAAGACTACAAAGACACATGAAAAAAGGTTTCAGATACCAAGTACATAAACAAAGCAGAATCCAAACCTTATAGTAAACCATTCCTTTCCCCCATTCTAGGTCCACAGACACATTTTAGAGCAAGGTGCCTGGACCGACTCTAACTCCCAACCTGTGTCTCCTCAGGAAAGATGTTCTACCTCTGGATGCTCACAAAAGCACCATGAGCTAACAGGAGGAGAAACAAGGAAGGACAGCTTCCTTCCATCTCCATAGACCATTTAATGTTGAGCTGAGGCTTGCAGGAAACCAAGAACAAAACCAACCCTCAAACCTAGGCAAGATAACCCTCAAGACTGGAAATATTTCCAGGACCAGTAAAAAGTCAGATGGAAGAAAACTCGAGATATAACAGGACTTCATAAGAGGAAAAAAACCTCTGACTTGGAGAGAGAGAAAATGTCAAATCAAGGTCCTCAGTGGTGGTGACAGACAGGCAGAAGAAGAAATCAACTGGACAGGCATTGCCACAGTGAGGTCCTGAGCCCAACTAGAACAAAAAAGAGGATCACATGAAGATAACAGTGTGCAATGGGGCCAGATTTCATTTCAAACAAAATGCCTATTCACCTATTAAAAATTTATTTTTTTAACCATTCTTCACTTTTGCTAAAAGGAACCTAGCATCTTCCAGTACAGTAGCTTTCAAACTACTTTGACTACAGTCTATAATAAAAATATATTTTAAACCACCATCCAATACACATATAACATATTTGTAACCAAAATAAAGGTTTCACAAAACACCCTTAGCACACGTGATGTACTCTATTTTCTAGACAATTAGAAGAAGGATGCTCGTCTTGGCCAAATAATTAAGTTGTACTCACCACAAACGGACTGTACCCTGCTAGAGAAGCACTGCCCACTTTGTCACTTTGTGGGTAGCAAGCAAAAACTAAGGACAAGAAATTGTAAGCAAAATATGATAAAACATTATATTTTCTGAATATAATGTCTTCTAAAGGATCAGGCAGATTATTTTCAGGAAGGATCCTGAAGAAGAAGGATGAAGGGGAAGAGGGACATGGACACACACAAACACATCATTTCTTGAGCCACAATTCTCAAGCTGCTTCTGCTTTCATCTGTTTCATTCTTAACATCTTCACAGATTCCTGAAAGCTGAACATTTGTGCAACACTCACCACTTTTTCTTCATTTCACAGACAGATGTTATTCTTAATTTTGTCCGGTTTCCAAGTATAAATCAGTTTCTTTCACATACTGCATGATATACGTACAAGCTGCCAGAGCAAGGGACTCCAAACACGGCTGCACATTAAGATCGACTGGGGGATTTGTTTCTAAAAATGCGTGCCTGGGCCTCATCCCAGACTAATCAATGGGGACTTCAGACTGGATCACATTTTCAGAAGTTCCCAGGAATGGTGATGTTCTTTTTTTTCCCCCTTGGATTTGGGGTCTCACTCTATCACCCAGGCTGGAGTGCAGTGGTATGATCATAACAACCACAGCTCACACAGCCCTGACCTCCTGAACCCAGGTGATGCTTCTACCTCAGCCTTCTGAGTAGCCAAGACTATAGGCATGCACCACCATATTGTCCAGGTTGGTCTCGAACTCCTGGCCTCAAGCAATCTGCCTACCTTGGCCTCCCAAAGTGCTGGAAGTACAGGCGTCAGCCAACGGACATGTCAATACTCTATATTTTGACAGGGCTTTGAGGTTACACAGGTTTTTGCACTGCCAAAACGCATTAAGATTTGTGCATTTCATTAAATGTAAATTTTCCCTAAAATAAATAAACTACCAAAAAAAAACTGCACTCCACCCATGCAAGCTAAATGTATCAATGACATGCAAGCTAAAATATATCAGGGCAAAGGGTACTGATTTCTGCAAGTTATTTTGAAATACCTTAAAAAAAAAATAGAATGGACTGATGGATAGTAGATCATAATGGAAGAGAGCAAACATAAATTATAAAATCTAGAAGGCAAATACACATGGGTATTCATTTTATAGTTCTCTTAACTTGTCTGTAGGTTTGGAATTTTTCAGAGTAAAACACTGGGAGGATAGCTCTCAAGCGGTTAAAATGTACAGCCACCGTATCACAGCGTGACCTCCGGAGCAGTAGCTTCAGCAGCACCGTGTAACTTGTTAGAAATGCAAATCCTCAGTCCCACCCTAGACCTACTGGACCAGACACTGTGGGGTGGCACCCAGCAATGTGTCTAACTCCCCCAGGCGAGAAGAGCACCTGATCAAGACCTTGCTAGCATACTACCGCGAAACATACTACAATAATCTGCACTTCTGGATCAAAACGTCAACACTGTTCTACACTGGAAACTCAGAAGGTTACCTGGGTTGTAATCTTACAGTTAGCAACCCTGGGTGTTTCCTCAGTTATTTAAGGAGAGCAAGTTGTCCCTGATGGCCTTCTAACTCTGGTTTTACACATTTCCTACCTGAAATCCTAAGTATGCTTTTTATTTTTTTTTGAGTTGGAGTCTCACTCTTGCCCAGACTGGAGTGCAGTGGCCGCTCCCAGCCACCGCAGCCTCGACCTGCTGGGCTCCGGCGATCCTTCCACCTCAGACTTTCAAGTAGCTGGAACTACAGGCGCGCGCTACCACGCCCGGCTGATTTAAAAAATAATTTTAAAAAGTCTACAACACAGACAGGCCTCTTATTTGTTAAGCTATGTCTGACAAAAATGGTATTATTTCAGACAAAATTGGCATTATCTTTAAGGAGTTCTGCAATTACAATCAAAAGACAACCTCACTGACTATACAAGGTTCTTTATAATTCTGGGTATTTTGAGATAAAAGTATCCATAGAAACTATGTAAACTCTCACAGGACGTTTAAAATACACTCCACTGAGTTTTACAAAAGAAATCTTCTTCTTTTTGAAAATAGAACTACATGAATAAATGCTGAATGTTTTAACTGTTTGTATTTCTATAGATTATCGGTATACTATCCTAACATATATCATTAGAAAGTTATGAGGCGGTGCTAAGGTTTTAATATTTGTCCCCTCCAAAACTCAATGTTCAAGTGTAATCCCCAGTGTGGCAATATTGAGGTGGGGCCTTTAAGAGGTGACTGGGTCATCAGGATTCTGTCCTCATGAATGGATTAATTCATTCATAGAGTAATGGGTTATCATGGAGTGGGATTGATGGCTTCACAAGAAAAGACACCTGAGTTACGTCATGCCCTACAATGGTCCTCATTAGATGCAGCCCCTCAACATTGGACTTCCTGGCATCCGTAAGTGCAAGAAACAAATTCCTTTTGTTTATAAATTGCCCAGTTTCAGGTATTCTGTTATGAGCAACACAAAATACACTAAGACAGAGAGTCAAACTGAATTCCTCTTCTAACAATCCAGCCAACCAAACCACAATAACATTTTGCTCCTTGGTATGTAGTTTAAGAAACATATGTCATATTCTTGTTTAATGAGGCTCTTCTTTCACTCCAAAATAAAGTTTGTTCTAAGTAAAACTTGAGGTCTTGATAATGGACTACAAAGTATCAGCTGAACTAGACCAGCCATGAGAGAAAAAATTCCTTTTAACAACCATCTAAGGCTTGCAATTAACTCTGGATGATTAGCTAATATTAGCTGATTCTTAACTAATAATAACAGATTTTTAGTCAACAACAAAATTAAATCTAAAATACTACAGAGAAAGCAGGCTCGTAAGTTAATCAGCAGTTCTGTGTGGAAGTATCCACATCTACCTGCCTACTCACCCACAACATAGTAGTATAGTGATCCTTATGTCAGTTTTAAACCTCAAACTAATTCAGAAGCAGTCATCATAATTCCACCAAAGTTCTTGAATCATTAGAAATAAATGCAAAGGCCATTTATAATTCTGAATCCTCATTCAAAGGTAATAAAGCAGTTTCAAAACTCTTACATTTGTAACTCTTTAACACATAAATTGATTTGACTGATTCATCTTCACCGTAAAAAAGATGAAATGGCTGAACAAGTGATCCCAAGTCAGAGTCCAACTTAATTCTAGCAGCAACACCCAAACCTGAGGAAGCACTGAAGCTAAAAAACTACACATCAAGGATCGCCCACAGAGGTCACAGGACATGCAGTGGACTCACTAGGACACTCAGCTTTTATCCAGATTTCCACCAAAAGAAATACAAGGTGGCCACAGAGAAATGGGTTGTAAGCAGAAGACAAGATTGAAAGAGCTGAAACCCACAACACACACTCAGAGCCAGTCCTGTAGAATGCCAAATACTGTGTGAGAACACCACGTGTCCACAGGTCTCCTGGCTCCTCCCAAGTCACTAGCCACACAGAACATCCACCAGAGCGTTTCTGGAGCACCCAACAGTGCTGAGGTGCTGATTGTGGCACGGGTCACTATATGAGAGAATGTCTCTTTTCATGTTATCTTGTAGACTTGACGCCAATATGGCGAAGGCCATCATGACATTTAACACACCCAGCAGCTCTGGCATATTTGCACAGACCTGAGGCTTGATTACCCAAGGGAGCCAATTCAAGTCGATCTTAAAAGAGATAAGCATAGCACATACTTTATCATTTACCTTTTATGACTACAGAATAAGCACAATAAGTACTTTAGGCAAGAGTACATGACTTCAAAATGATAAACTCTTTTGCTTTCCTCACCTTTTTAGTCTGGAAAACTTGAAACACACTACAAAAGCAGAGAGGAGTAGAATGAGCCCCATGGCTAGTTCTGTTTCATCTTTACTCCTATCCACCTCCTCCTCCTTGAACTGAGTCATCATAAAGTAAATCCCAGATATACTGCTACATACATGTTATTGGCAAATTCTTCACTGTTTGTAAGAAGCAAATACTTAAAACCAGTAGAGTCACGTGTCACTTGGCAGTGAGGACATGTTCTAAGAAAGGTAATATCAACACTGTATGAACATTATAGAATGTACTGACACAAACCTAGATGGTACAGCCTACCACACACATAGGCTATATGAAATAGCCTACTGCTCTTAAGCTTCAAAACTGTACAGCATGTTACTATACTGACTATTGTAGGCACTGTAACATATTGGTAAGTATGCATGTATCTAAACACATCTAAAAATAGAAGAAGTACAGTAAAAATATGGTAGTATAATCTTACAGGACCACCATCATATATGTTGTCAATCACTCATCAAGCATCCTTATGTGGCACATAACTATATTTCCCAAACCTAGCAATGCAGTAACTTGCAGAGCTTTAAGAGGGGGAAAAAAGAAAACCAGATTTATGAGCCTGATCTATAGGTCTAGGTAGGGTAATGGAATCAGTTTGTTTTGTAATCTCTCAGGATTAATCTCCCACAGCTGGAAGACAACTACACAGTTCTTAAATTCTAAAGGCAAAGCTGGTCCTATTTCATTCGCTCCTAAGAGAGAACCAGAATGTGGAAAATGTAGCAGAAATACCCATCAAGTGGCCAGTGAAGACTTAAAACACTGTCTGGGGTTACCCTGCGAGTAGAACCAGGTGCCCTACAACTGAAGCACATTCACAAGTATCATGTCAGACAGAAAGAGATGTGCCAAACAAAAAGAAAGAACTAAAGGTCTAAAGCCTTAAAGGAACAAAACTGAGGTCTTCGTCATCTAGCAAGTCATCACTACTAGGGCAGAAGTTACAGAGAAGAAAATTTGAGCTGACCTAACTGTGAGCGATGCAACTACTGGTGGCCACGAGCTCCTGTCCCAAGGCGTTTGCAAGAAACGAGGCCAAAGTACTGACTAAAGATGCTGTGGGAGCTCCTTCTCCAATTCTAGGATCAAGAGCTCACCTAACTCTACCAGGCCAGTTTATGATTTCTTCTCATCCTCGCTCAAAGTTGAGAAAACAAAACAAGGCTGGTACCCAGAGCATTTAAAAATAAGTAGCGAGTGCTTCAAACCTTCAAAAGATAATTTCTGTAAGTTTCTGAAGGTGAAACCTCCATCTTCACTGAGAGCTGACCTGGGATTCAGGCCCAGGAGCTCAGCCACTCAAAGCACACAAGGTTCCCAAGGGGAGAGGCTTTCTTAGCCAAACCCAACAGAATACAAACAATGATTCTAACAGTTCTCCAGAGGTTGTGCAAAAAGTAACTAATAACCTACTTTATCCATCTTCTGTGCCTATCCAAAACCTGTTTGGTTTTTTTTTTTTCTTACCCCTACTATGCAAGCTATATAGCTAAACATCCTCAGTTACTCTTTCCTATACTTATTATAAATATTTACAAAAAAGTTACTAAGTAATTAGTTTACACAAAATGCTTGCAATATATATAAAAAAGAACCATCCCAAATAAGATGCTGTCCACTCCTACTAGAGTCAACGTTTGATGTGTGCAAGATCAACTCATTATGTGTGCTTCTACAGAACACAGAGAATGTGGACAAGAAATAGATCCTGAAACTGTAAAGTCCTTAGCCTCAAAAGCCGCTTCCTCGAAAAGAAATACAGGTATCCTCTAGGAAGCATTCTCTAACAAAGTTACACATAAAGTTGCATCTGAAAGATTAAAGCTTCACAAACCTGAAAATTAACAACACTCTAAAAGGAAGAACATTTTAAGCAGTAAGAAATAGTAACAGTAAGAAAACCAACTGTAATTCATGACCTTTCCATTCTGGGAATGGGAGGAAGGAGAGAGAAAAGAATAAAACAGACTTTCCTTTACCTCCTTCTATCAAATATAAAACGAGATAAGAAGCAAATTTTCAAGCCGGGCTCGAAAATTTGCTCACCCTGTAATCCCACGCCTTTGGGAGGCTGAGGTGAGTGGATTGCCTGAATCCGTGGGTTCGAGACCCACCTGGGCAACATGGTGAGACCGCATCTCTACAATAAATCAAAAAATTAGCTGGACGTGGTAGTACATGCCTATAGTTCCAGCTACTTGGAAGGCTGAGGCGGAAGGATCACCGGAGCCCAGCGGGTCGAGGCTGTGGTGGCCGGGAGCGGCCACTGCACTCCAGTCTGGGCGACAGAGTGAGACTCCAACTCAGGAAAAAAAAAAAAAAAAGAAGCAAATTTCCACAATGAACCCAATCTGTGTTTCCCAAATTGGGTTATTATAAATGAAGGTAAAAGAAACAAAAGTAAAGAGAGAAAAAAGTACAAAGAACATTCACATTCAACACCCATCAGGGTGGTCACAGGGCCAACCAACAAATGGAGGCTGTCCAAATTCAATGGTTTAGAAGCTTGAATGTACATTTGCAGAATTTGGGAGCTTTTAAAAAATCCTAATGTCCAGATGGCAAAGAACAATCAAGTCTGAGTTCCTGGGGTTGTAGCACAGGCATCAAGTTTTTTCTTACCTTTCCAGGTAACCGTAAATTACAGACAACGTTAGGACTCACTGCTTTAGGATGAAACTTTAAAGCTTCCCAAGATATTCCAAGGTTCACCAGAGATGAGAACCTCTGCCCTTGACTTTTCCTTTCAATTTCTCACTACTATCTCCCTCTAATGTACACCCAGTCAAGGTCAAGGCCCTAGGAAGGTCTCAGCAGGAACTCTGTTCACCAGGTGTAACAGGAGTTAGGGAATACAACCAGCCACAGAAACTGCTATCAGCTGAAGATGGGCCTACTATGTTGCTGACTTACTGAGTTCAGGGGCATCTGAGGGAGGGCTCAGCTCTAAATATCTACATTGGCGAGGGAAAGCTGAGATTACTCTAGCTTTATGACAATGCTTGACTTCTGAATCAACTACCACCTCCTCCTGAGCACATGGGTTGAAAGGTTTTAGTAAAAACGAAAAGCAGTACACTACCCAACAATTAACACACTTCTCAAAGGTACTTCAGAGTCAGGCTATCTCCTCCAGGGTCTTCTTTCCCTGCCTAGTCAGCTATCTCCCGGCCCAGTCAGCTATCCCTACTTTATAAATTCTGGGCTATCTCCTCTCTGGAAATGGTTTTTTTTACACTGCCCAAGAAGGAAAAAATGCACCTCTCCAAAGCCATTCAGAAGTGGATTATAAAATCTCAAGTTTTAGGGGATTACCTCTGTTTCAATGTCCCCTATGAAGTATTGACAGTTTCTAGTATCTGTTTTTATCCTCTTTCTTTTTTTAAACCTCAAAACCTACTGACATGTTCTACAGTAGAAATTAAATTTCAAAGGCATATTTGTAAAATGGGAATGTTATTTCTGTACTTGACTGGAGATCTTAATTGATGCTAGTAAAAATCCTATGAATAAAGCTAAATGTAATTCAGCTACAGTACAGTGCTTTAAAGGGACAAATTTTTAAATGTGGTTTTTATTAATGTGACTCATAGGAAAACAGAGTATTTAAAATGTTATTCTCCAAAGACTGGTCTGATGCAACAAAACGCAAAACTTGATATCAACTATGTCCAGAAATTTAGCAATAATTCAACTTATTTTCCAAAACAAGTTATTCCCCTATCAAGAAAATAACAAAAAAATTAATTAATGAGCTTGAATATTTGCATTCTCAGCAAGCACAAAATCTAAAAATCAAAGAAAATGATAAAAAGAATATTTATTACAATACCTGCACCCAAAAAAAGGCACTCAGTAAAAGTGTATTTTTAAAAAATGAGTAAGATGAGAGAAAGTCAGAGTGTCTGTTACGTCCTTTGAGGCAAAACTGTGCAAGTTCATTTGGCAGTTCATTTTGCTGCCAAATACCTTCAGCCAGTTGTTCCCTCCATCTCAATCGGTCCTCAGGATTTTTTCAAGGCAAAACAGGATGGATGAGTAGAGGCTCTGAAGTTCCTTCTAGAACTATCATTCTCCAGTTCCAGGATTTCAACATAAAAAACACTGATCTTACCCACCAACCCCTCAAAGACACAAACACTTAAATACAACTCTGCCATACAAATCTCTGCCCAGACTGATTTTTTTCATTACTTTCTCAACAGTACCTTAAATCTCCAAGCTCTTCCTCATCTCCATCCACCGTTCTCCCTTTTAGAACTCTCCTATTCACACAATTAGGCTTTTGAATGTTCTATTCCAACAATGACTCTTTGTACTGGTGCTTTCCTAGGTGCAAGAAAAAGCTTGTAATCAAGAATCAAAAAGCAAGCCAGGCACAGTGGCTCACACCTGTAATCACAGCACTTTGGAAGGTGGAGGCAAGAGAATTGCTTGAGCCCAGGAGTTCAAGACCAGCTGAGCAACAGAGAGAGATCTCCTCTGCTAAAAATAAAAGTAAAAAATAAATTTTAAAAAAGAACCAGAAAGCATGCCAAAAGTCTTTCTTGGGTTACCCACCTGCTTATATTTACACCTGCCCACTTTTGTCCTCTTTCCTAGGGCCTCAAAACACAGCTGCTAAGCCGGGCTCGGTGGCTCAGCCTGTGATCCTGCGCCTTTGGGAGGCTGAGGTGAGTGGATTGCCTGAGCCCGCGGGTTTGAGACCCGCCTGGGCAACTTGGCAAGACCTCATCTCTACTATAAATAAAAAATTAGCCAGGTGTGGTAATACCCACTTGTAGTTCCAGCTACTTGGAAGGCTGAGGCGGAAGGATCGCCAGAGCCCAGCAGGTCGAGGCTGCGGTGGCCGGGAGCAGCCACTGCACTCCAGTCTGGGTGACAGAGTGGGACTTCAACTCAAAAAAAAAAAAAGCTGCTGTCTGAAGGTCTGTCACTGTTTGGGTCTGCATCCTTCTTCACAACACCACACGTCACCTATTTTCACTAGAAACATACTGCCATGGCTTAGAGGCCATCCGGCCCTGACCCACTCTGTGACCCATCTCACCCAGAAACTAGCCCTTTTGCTCATTCCTTTAATTCATTCCCTCTCTCAAACCCTTCTGTGCTAGGAAATGCACTACAAACTGAAATGGAATATGAGGATTATAATCTATTTATGATTTTGTCACATCATCAAATCACCAATAGGGGTAGGGACAGAAGAGAGAGGTACAAGCAATACTTCACCGCACTGCCTTCCAACCCAGACACAGAGCGAGATCATGCAAGAATGCGGGCAGGGGGACCACAGATCTGTCACCACCCTAGCCCTGCCCAGGCTACCAAGTCTGTAAGCGCCTCTGTAAGCCAAGAAGTAGGACCACAGTCTTCAACACCCCTTCCCGCGTAAACATCCTGTGAGTCTCAGAAAGACTACAATCCCAACTGAAAGTTGTAATCTGTTCACAAAATCACTGATATGAATGTACAGATACACAAGACTTTACAGAGATAAGACATAACCCTAGCCCAAAGAAGCCTCCTTAACAGCTGTTCCAATGAAGCCACTGCGAACTACCAAAACGTCCCTCCCTAACTTCTCTGCTCCCCTAATCCTTAATTTTCAAAATGTAGAATTACTTTAGCATTACCTGGGAATCATATTAGAAATGCAGAATCCCAGTTCCAACCCCAGACCTGCTGAATCGGGATCTACATTTTCACAAGCTGCCAGCTGGCTGGATAAACACTGGAGTTTGAGCAGTTCTGATGTAGATACAAAAAAACTAGAGAAAAAGAAAAGCTAAAGACTGGCAACTTCTGCTGCTTCCCCAACACCTCCTTTGTCTCTGAACCCACCCTTACTCCTGTCCACACATTCTGCTCCCCACCTTTGCTGTTGTCCCCCTGCCAGCCCTGGGCCCAAGCCCCCCACCCCCAGCTTCTCTCTGCTAACTCACATCTTGCCTATCAACTCGACCTGTCAGTAACTGGGAAAGTCTGGCACAAGAGTTAGGTGCTAAACGCAGAAGTCAGGTAGGAAATGCCTTAACATTTCCACCTGCTTATTAGCTATGTGACTTTAGGCATGTCACTTAACCTCCCTTGCATATGTAAAATAAGGATAAAAGTGAAGAAGTGTGCATAAAAGAGCTCATGGACCAGGTCAGTCCTTTAGACAACTATTTTCTTCAAACACACACACATAGTGTGTTTAAAGATCCAAGTCCCCGTCTCTTGACACATTCAAATGAAGCACACAGATCCCAAAACTCCCCCAATCAATTTCGCCTCCAGTGCCAGTGTATTTTCTCTATTCTCCTGAGTCTTCACCCTCCATTCCCATTAACTTATATAATCACACTACTGAGTTTAACACATCTTTATTCTTTCCTAAACTCACCAAAACCATTATTGTGGAATACCCTCAACTCACAAATAGCTTGTGCACTGCAGATGGCATGCCACAGACAGGCCCCACAAGCCCAAAGCACAGGAACTGAAAAGTCACCTGGCAGTGGAGTAAGGCCATCTCTTCCTCTAATGAGAGAAAGCTATGAATTTTTTAAATAACTGATTAATTCAAGCCAAGAGTTTGTTCTTTTTCCCACACAGAAAGAAATTAGGAGTTATTAGATGTGAGCCTTGAATGCCAGCACACAGACCTCAAATCTCATCATCTGTTGTATTGGGCCTAAGAGCTAAAACTCATCTTTAAACTTTATCTTCCAAGACGTAAACAGCAGATACAATCCAGTTTACCTGCAGCTCTATCTCATTTCCCCATCATAATCAACATTTCTGGGAAGGAGATAAAGTTCATTTGCTCTCCTAAACAACCGATGAGAAGCCCACACATTGAGAGCTGGGCATGCATGACTTCCTCCTGCCCAAGCCCTACTCTCACTTCCTGTTGAGCTAAGAAAAGCAGGTCTGGGGGTGCCACACGTGAACTGAGGCATTTGAGGACATGAAGTCCAGGCAAAGTTCCTAACTTATCTGTCATTTTGCTATTGACACACTACCCAAATTAATGGATGCCAACACCCTAACTCCCAGGTGCAAAGCAGGACGTGCTGTCACACTGCAATTAATGGTAATTAATTAGACTTTTATAAAATGACATTAAATATTCATATTTATCTCAATTTATTATACTTCCATCTCAATTCCCAAGAATGGACTCTTACACAGTATTCAAAACCTTTTTAGAATTACTTAATGAAGAACAAAAGAAAAGAGATGAAAGAAAGAAAATTAAGATATGACAAAAAAAGGCCAAGGTGCTTAATTAAAGTTTGACAACCCATGTCACACCATGGCAGCCCCCCAGTTAACTGCCAGGTGTCTTCAACTGACTGAGAGGCCCCAGCAGAGACTAGAAGAACTACCACACTATCTCCTACACTCCTACTACTACACTCCATCCAAATTATTGGCCTACAAGATCATGAGTAAACAAGAGGATGCTTACACAGTATTAAGCCAGTAAGTTGTGAGATGGTTTGCTACCCAGCAAAAGCTAACTGATGTATTACTTACTGATGTGTATTACCACCATCTGACTTTTCTGTCTTCTTAAACCCCGTGAAAGCATAAACTTTACCTTTTTTGTCAATTCTGTATCTCCATCACCTAGAATAATATCTGTAGTATTTTTGTGTTGAATGAATATGCTATATATCTGACTAGAATACCCTATGTACGTTCTAGTTTCAAAAACTAAAGTTCCAAATGTACAGGCTGAGTATCACCAATATGAAAAGCTAAAATGAGAAATGCTCCAAAATCTGAAACTTTCAGGGTGCTGACATGATGTTCAACTAAATGTTCATTGGAGTATTTCAGATTTCGACTTTTTGGATTAGGGTTGCTATACAGGAAGTATAATGCAAGTAATCCAAAATCCAAAAGACTTCTGGTCCTAAGCATTTCAGATAAGGGACATTCTACCTGTATTAGTTAATAAATCACTAGTACATTAATGCCAAGTTATTTTCTGTGTCTTTAGTACAAGAAAAATTTGATGGTACTGTTATGGCCTGAATTGTGCCCCTCCAGAATTCTTATATTGAAGCCCTGATTCCCAGTACCCTCACAAAATGACTGTATTTAGAGTTGGGGCCTTTATAGAGGTAACTGAGTTAAAATGAGGGTAAGAGTCTACCCTAATCCAATCTGACTGGTATCCTCATAAGAGGAAACTGACACACAGAGAGACACCAGGGAGGAGTACACAAAGAAAAGGCTGTGTGACCACACCGAGGCGGCCATCTGCAAGCCAGGGAAAGAAGCCTAGGGAGAAACCAAGTCTGCTAATGCCTCGATCTTAGACTTCTAGCCTTTAAAACTATGGGAAAATGATTTCTGTTGTTTAAGGTCCCCAGTCTGTGGTGGCCCTAAAACAGGTATGGAGTTCACACACACTTGTTCTTGTGGTTCTTGAAATGCTGGGTGGCAAGAACTTTTTTAATGGATTGTTTAGCTAGGAGGAGGTAGGTTTTGTCACAGCTGTAATTCTGGAAGAGTTCTGTAGTCTCTATAACAAATCTCAGATCCTTTTTTTTACCTGAGAGTTTGAACTACATCATGCTATAGCCTCCTTCCAGCCATAGCATTTAATGAGTTTACGCAAAAATTATTACCAGAATGTTCAAATGAATTCTGCAAATGAGTCAGAAAGGAATTTTAGTTTTCTATTTTAATTCAAGGTTGGCTGATATCAGTGTTGAACTCCCTAAAAAGAAGAATCATTTTCTCATGTTTTTTGATAAAGGGAAGTCAGAATTCTTATGGTTACTTACATACGATAGTAGCAGAATGTATTTCTTACTCTTTATAGGAGGGAGAATTTTCTTGCTGTTTTTGTCAAAGACCTCTTTTGAAATGTAAGATAATTATGTTTCTCAAGTTTATGTTACATAGAGATGGCATAATTTTCTCAAAGCTAATCTTCATTTCTCAACAGCAGTAGAGGAAATGCATTTTAGCAAAACTTTCCTTCCCTATTATTCTGTCTGAGCCGATTGCTTGGATGAAATCTGTGTTCAGGTAGTTCTTCTCTTGCTAATACTTAATAAACAGTTGAAAAAAAGTAAATGAAAATTATGTTTTGAAAGTATAAGAATAATAAATATTAAACGAAACCTGAAAAGACTTGATTGTTTAACATTTATGTAGCAGCATCAGACTTCCAAACCAACCCCCCTCCTTTTTTTAAGAGACAGGGTCTCACTCTGTTGCCTTGGCTGGAGTACAGTGGTACAATCATAGCTCACTACAGCCTTGAATTCCTGGACTCAATACATCCTCCCACCTCAACCTCCCAAAGCTCTGGGATTACACGTGCGATCTACCACACCTGGCCCAACCCATCTTAAAGTCAGCATTGCTCCTTGAAGCAATGCTCTGGATTGGATTTGAGGTGTATCTATATTGCATGAGTGAGGGTCTACGATATTAAACAACTTGTTATTGCAATAAGCCAGCTGAGTTTCAGAACCATAACTGAGACAAAAAGCTCACTGGGTATTTTTGGTAGGGTCAGATGATGGGAGACTGGGAACTTTTAAATTTATGTTGTCAAACTGGAACGATGAGATAGCAAAGCACATTTTTACTTCTACGTGAAATACTTTAAGCACAATAAAGATTTCTGTTTAACAGAAACTTTTAATTTATTAACCCCTGGAGTGTAAGGCAAACTATTTTTTAGTGTCCCAAGGTGAGAGTCTTTCTCTCTTAAGAAACAAATTTCTCAGCCTAGCACGGTAGCTCACACCTATAACCCCAGCACTTTGGGAGGCCAAGGGAGGGGATTGCCTGAGCCCACGGGGTTCAAGACCAGCCTGGGCAACTTGGCAAAACCCTGTTTCTACAATTTAAAAAAAATAGCCGGCATGGTGGCACATGCCTGTAGTTCCAGCCACTTGCAAGGCTGAGGCAGAAGGATAGCCTGAGCCCAGTAGGTCAAGGTTGCGGTGGTCGTGCACTCCAGCCTGGAGACAGAGTGAAACTCCAACTCAAAAAAAAAAAAAGGAACAAATTTCTCTATACTTTTGTGATAATAATAGGTATATTATCTAGGTATATAATTTATACCTATTCTGGAGTGGTTTTTTTTTACGGTGAAATGTTTTATGGGAAACAGTAAAGTAATCTAGGCAGAATTATTCTGTATCTGGTATCCTTGACTTGGTTCCCTTTCCTTATGTCTTTTATCTTTTCCTCTTCTGTACTATATAGCCCTTAATGTATAGGGTCACTAAGATACTGAAAAGAATCGTGATATTATCAAATTATTCCTTAATATTTTTTCAGGAGGAAGATTTGAGGATATCTCTATATGCTCCCGTCACATGTATGTGAGGGCATGCCATATGTGTGACATGTACATATGTATAAATAGACATTAACCGGCAAAATAGTAAAGACTTTAATCGCAAGAAGAGTTAACTCCCAATTCATAAAGGTTTTAGCAACTGCAAAAAGAGTTTTTTTGAAAATTGCGCTAGGGGTCAGTCATTAGTAAAAAGATTACCACAATCAATAGGTTCTTTTTACAGAATAATGCTAGAAGTTTCAATCACACTTCCTAATTTCATTTTCTTTTTTTTTTTTTTGAGTTGGAGTCTCACTCTGTCGCCTAGGCTGGAGTGCAGTGGCACACTCATGGCCACCCCAGCATCGGTTTTCGCCTCAGCCTACCTAGTAGCCGGAACTACAAGCGTGCGTTACCATGCCCAGCTAATTTTTTTTTTAAATTGTAGAGACAAGGTGTCACCAAGTTGCCTGGGCTGTTCTCAAACTCACAGGCTCAGGTAATTCACTTGCCTTAGCCTCCCAAAGTGCTGGAATTACAGGCTGAGCCGCAGAGCCTGGCCCACACTTCCTAATTTCAAAATTACTACAAAGCTACAGTAATCAAGACAGTGTGGAACTAGCATAGGATAGACACAGAGACTAATGAAACAAAATTAAGAGGCCAGAAATAAAGGAAAAAGAGTCCAGAAACCCTCACATTTAAGGCCAAAAGATTTTTTACATGGACTGTACGTCAAAACAATTCAATGGAAAAAGATCAGTCTTTCCAATAAATGATAATGAGAATACTGGATATTCACATGCAAATGAATCTGCATTCCGGTTTCATATCATATACATAACTAATTCAAAATGGATCAAAGAACTAAATATAAGAGCCAAAACTATAAAACTTAGAAGAAAACAAAGGAGTAAATCTTCGTAACCCTCAATTTAGAAAATGTTTCTTACATGATACCAAAAGCAAAAATACATATATAAACTGAACTTTATTAAAATTAAAAACTGTTGTGCTTCAGAGTACACCATGAAGAAAGTATAAAGAAAGTCAATACAATGGGAGAAAATGTTTGCAAATCATACACCTGGCAAGAGACTTGCATCTAGGACACAAAAAGAACTCTTACAACCCCAAATTTAAAAACATATCACCCAATCTAAAAAATAGGTAAAAGATCCGAAAAAATATTTTTCCAAAGATATTCTAATGGCCAACAAGCAAATGAAAAGAAGCTCAACATCATCAGTCATCAATGAAATGCAAATCAAAACCACTAAAATGAGATACCACTTCACACACATCAGGACAGCACTAATGAAAATGACAGATAATCACAATTTTTGGCAAGGATGTAAAGAAACTGAAACATTCTTTCACTGCTGGTGGGAGTGAAAATGGTACAGTGCTGTGGCAAACAGTCTAGCAGTTCCTCAAAAGATTAAATACAGACCTAGTATGGCCCAGTAATCCTACTCTTAGTTACACCCAACATAGTCCACACAAAAATTTGTATACAAATGTTCATAGCAGCATTATTTCTAACAGCCCAAAGTGGAAACAAACCATGTTTATTAACTAACGAATGGATAGAATGTTATATTATTTGGCAATAAAAAGAAATTAAATATTCATATGTACAACATGTATAAACCTTGAAAACATGCTAAATAAAGAAACCAGTCACAAAACATATTGTTTGATTCCATTTATATGAAATGTCTGCAACAGGTAACTCTACAAACACAGAAAAAGTAGCTTAGTGATAGCCTAGGGCTGAGATGGGGAAGGAGGGCAGGCAGTGGAAGGAGAACTAGGAAATAGGGTTTCGTTGGAGGAGGAGGGATGATGAAATGTCATAAAATTGGGGCTGTAGTTGCCCAACTCTGGGAATACACTAAAAGCCAATGAATTAGATGCTTTAAATGGGTGAACTGTGTGGTATATAAATTATATCTCAAAAAACTCATTTACTTATTTATTTATAATCTAAGGTTATTCTCCTCCTTCTCCCTACCCATTATCCTCATCAAAGCAAGAGAAGGAGGCTGCTTTCAAGGAAACAGCACTGGACTTCATCTTCCAGGCAACACGGAGTTAACAGTGGCTGGGTTTACCTTTCCACTCAAAACAACCTCCCCAGAAAAGCCTACACAATATTCATGCAACAATAGTTTTCAAGAAAGTGAACATCAAGTAGTGAGAGACAATGACCCCTGAGAGATGAGAAACAGATGAGGTGAGCCCTACAACTGCCTCAACTTACACCCTTACAGAGTTTACAGGCCATGGCACAGGAAGAGAAAACACAAGTAGACTCCCACAGCTGAAGAGAAGGAGCTGAGAGTTTGGACAGACAAAGGTGGCTAGCATTCCAGGTAAGAATAAAGAGACAGGAACTGCACAAAAGAGAAGCATGTCAGAGCTCTGCAGAAGGACTCCTGTGCACCAATCAGCACAGGCATGTGAGGAAACCACCCAAGGCTAGAGAGGAACAAAAGAACAACATTCAAAAGGATGGGAAGAAATAGCGACAGTGTTCACACAGGGATGGGAATAGTGCCTGTTCCCATGAGATATACTGAGAAAACTCAGAAGCCCTGAGAAAATACCCAGAAAGATGTTGCTTGAGAAGTGGGAAATAGCACTAGACTCACCAACGCTCCAGACCTATTTTACAAAAAAACCATAAAAGTAAGACCCAAAAGAAACAGCACATGCATATAAGGAAACTACCCAAATTATTTCTATGTAACTTAGCTGCACCCAAGAACAAAGCTCAAAAACACTTACAGGAATGTAAAAGTATCTGGCACCAAGCAAGGTAAAAGTCATAATATCTGGCATCTACTCAAAAATTATTAGACAGGAAAAATAACCAATAATGAGAAGAATAATCCATCAAAACCTACCAAAGGCCAGGCTCGGTGGCTCAGTCTGTAATCCCAGTCCTTTGGGAGGTCGAGGCAAGTGGGTTGCCTGAGTCTGTGGGTTTGAGACCAGCCCGGGCAACTTGGTAAGACCTCGTCTCTACAATAAATCAAAAATTGGCCGGGCATGGTAGCAAATACCTGTAGTTTTATCTACTTGGAAGGTTGAGGCGGAAGGCTAGCCGGAGCCCAGCAGGTTGACGCTGGGGTGGTCTTGAGTATGCCACTGACCTCCACCCTGGGCGACAGAGTGAGACCCCAACCCCCCCCACAAAAAAACCTACCAAAAACTGACACAGTAACAGAATTACAAACAAGGACATTAAAACAGCCATTATAATTAAATTCCGTGTGTTCAAAAAGTTAGAGACCTGGAAAAGATAAAAGATCCAAATCAAACTTCTAGAGATTAAAAAAATGCAAAGTCCAAGATAAAAAATACAATAGATGGGATTACTGGCAGTCAATAGTAAAGATAAAAAGGTAAGTCACATGAAGGAAGAGCAAAATAAAGCCAAAATAAAAATTATGGCAAAGAAAAAAAAAGTGCAACAGCGGGCTGAGAAACAACTTCAAATGCATATGTAATGAGAGTCCCCAAGCCTTAAAAGGGGAAAGGGAGGTGGAAAATAACTCAACATTTTTCCAGATTTGATGAAACCACTAAATCCACACAGATTCAAGAAACTGACAAACCACAAGGACAAGAAACATGAAAAACAAGCACACTAAGGCACAGCATAATTAAGTTGCTCAAAACAAGGGATAAAGGGAAAATCTTTAAAGCAACCAGAAAAGAGTTACATGTACAAAGACACAAAATGAGGATGAACAGCAGATTTTTCAGTAGAGGAAATGCAAGTGAGAGACAGTGAAGTAATTCTAAATACTGTACTCCTCTAAAATACTGAAAGAAAATAAATATCAGCCTAAAATTCTATATCCAACAAAAATATCTTTGAAATTACTAGGCAGGAGATTGAAGAGGAAAAAAGGGTAGGAAAAAACAACTCTGAAAAATGAAAACAGAAAAAAATGTTTTCAGACATACAAAGTCTGAAAGAATTCATCAGCCCCAGACTTGTACTACCACCACAAAAAATGTTAAAAGAAGTCCTCAGCATAAGGAAAAATGATACCAAAGAGAAATACAGAGCTATACAAGAAATGAAGAGCATGAAAAATGGATTAATCATGGGGTTACATGTATTAGTCTTTTTTTCTTACTGTAAAAAGACTGTTGACTGTTTAAACAAATATATTTGGGGATTCATAACATATGCAAGTATATAAAAGCAAAATGTATGCTAAAATATTATAAGGCCAAGGGAGTAAAAAAGAAAAGATACTTGAAGGTACACTCTGATAGGCAAAAATGTGTGCTACAAACCCAAAGCAACCTATGAAGTACCCTAAGGAAGTTACTGCTAATAAACCAGCAAACAAGCTAAGAAGAAATCATTTTAAAAACTCAATCCAAAATAAGGCCAAAAAAAAAAAAAAGGAAAGACTATTTATGAGATCAAGTCCTTAGCAGATACAGCCAGAAAGAAATGAAACAGAGAATAAAGACAAGAAAAAAAGGAGCATTCTATTTAAAATTCACCATTTTTAAAATTTAACGATAAGTAAGAGGAAGAATATGTTTTCAACTAATTGAGTAGCAAACTAACGAAACGTCTAATTCAATCTTGGAGTTGATGACCAACAAAGCCCTTGGTTATACAAAATAAAACAAAGAAGAATTTCACACTTTGAAGGCTAGATTAGTAACTACAAAGTCCTATTTTCCACTAAGATTAGACAGCAGTTAGAAATATTTCACTCAACATTATTCTCTTTTAAAAAGCCCACAACACCTCTTTACCTGATAGGCTCATAAAAAGAAAATTTTCTTTTGTCCAAATTATCAAAAAGCAAATATACAGCAACTGAAAAAAAGAAATGCAAAACTTTAGCTTTTAATCAATTTCTTACATAACCTGAACTACAGAAACGTATTAAAAACTATTTGAATGTCATAAACCTGTACACCATTGTTCTCATTTTACCTTAGTCCCTTCCAGCCTTAAGGTCACGGGGACCAGCAGTTGAATAAAGCAGTCCCACCCATGTGTGTCGAGTAGGGCAGAATGTGGCCTACTTCAGGCTAGCCATTTACCAGATATTATTCCAGATACTGTTCACAGAGCAAGCCGAGGTCTGATGAGGGAGCCTTCTCCATCGTACCTCTGAATGGGGATGTTCAGGGTGCTGAATGGGTAAGCTGATAACTCTAAACCAATAAAAGAGATTCAAAACAGCAATGAACACCCACCAGCAGCAGATGGAGAGAGGTCTTAGAGACAGCTGCTCAAGGCAACTGAACAGTGGCAGCCAATTATCATAATCAATGGAACACACCCCTCCTATCTGTATTCAAAGTTGTATTAAACAAGATGATGAGTCATCAGCTCAATGGCTTATCTTAACTCCTAGCAGACTGTCATTGCTCCTCATACATTTAGGCCTCAACCAGGGAATTTAAGTCACAAAGCTTCACTGTGCATACCACTATATCTACTTTATCAGATCTAGCTTAGCTCCCATGCTACACACTCCCATAGACCCCGGCTCGTGCCCATCTGCAATATTATCGTCTTTCACTGTGTTCCTTTTCTGCCTTACACATTAGGCTATTCGCTACACAAGAGCACAAGCTGACTGCCTTTCTTGTTCATTGTCACCAGTGAAAAAGTCTCAAATGGTGCCTGGCACATATTAGACACACATTAAGTACTAGATTAATAAACAAATGAAAGAAATCTTGCCTAGCAGAGCAGACTCAAAATATCTGTAGACAATGAAACAAAAAGACAGATAAGACTTCAAATTACTGAAGAGTGAACAGCTGAATATCTGTAAGTTTTTTTTCTGGGAATCAAGGGAGGGAACAACAAGAATGAGGAGCAAACATGTATATATAGAGAACCAAGATGTTCTAACGTGCGAAGCTCAAACGGGAAAGGCCCTAGGATTTGAGTCATGCCCTTGCAGGTGAACGAACACACCGGATAAACTGTGCGTCACAATTGTACATCCTCAACCTCGGGCATTACTCAATGTCTAACTTGGGATCCCCAGCAAACGCCCCCTGATGCACAGCCCTAACTCAAATATTATTCAGTCTCTGTCTTAAGATCTCAAAATTGAGTAGTCATAAAATTACACAGCAATTACATAAAGAGGGTCTCAGAATAACTGGTGGAGGGAAGGGTTCTAGTAGTCAACAGTTTCTGTCACTGTCATAAGGAGGTACAAATGAAAGCTCTCAAGTACAAGAACTTTCAAAAAAATACATTATTCTTTAATCTAATTAGATTTTATCTGAATCCAAGTCCCAAATAAAAGATATCATGAAAAAATACACCGGAAGGAAATTAAGTAACCATATTTCCCCCATATAATACAGTAAATCATTTATTTAACTTGGGATGTACTCTTTTGACTGAAGTTAACAGATTTTGCTTTTTATTTTATTTTATTTTTTTGAGTCAAAGTCTCAATCTGTCACCTGGGCTAGAGGGCAGTGGCACAATCGTGGTTCACCGCAGCTACAATCACGGCTCACCACAGCCTCAACCTTCTGAGCTCAAATGATCCCACCACCTCAGTCTCCCGAAGAGCTGGGACTACAGGCATACATCACCACACTCAGTAATTTTTTTTTTGGGGGGGGGGAGGAAAAGACAAGTTCTCTCTCTATTGCCGAGGCTGCTCTCAAAATCCTGGGCTCAAGCAATCCACCTGCCTTGGCCTCCCAAGTACTGAGATTACAGATGAGAGCCACCACACCTGGCCAGTTTTGTTTTTTGTTTTTGGTTTATTTTTCTTAAGTCCTGGTGAGTCAACACCTTCTGCTTGAGATCAAGGAAAACTGCAGTCTCTAACATCACATGGCAAATGGCTGGCTATTACACAAAGGAATCCCCCCGGAAAAAACAGTTAGAAGGAAAGACTAGTTTGACCTAGCTCCTGATACCAGTGACCTCACTGATAGTGAATAGTCTGTGTTTACAGCAATAAGAAAAAAACTGTATGCGTGTTTTTAAAAAATGACTTAAATTCACAGTGATGAGTAAGAGTGAGGAAGGCAAAGACTTCAAGGAAGCAAAGCTTCCAACTGCTTTTCCCTCACACAGTCACACAGGGTCAGCAGAACCAAACGCTAGGTCATTGAGGAGAAAGGGAAGACCCAGACAGATGAACTCCCACCCCTTTCTCCCTTCTATGGAAGACATTCCATCATGCAGCTTGTCTGAACAAGTCCAGGAAGTCAGGCAAAAACACCTGCTGAAAGCATTATTCACAATAGCCAAAATCTAGAACCAGCTTCAATGTCCATCAACAGATAACAAAATGTGGTATAGCCATACACTGGAATGCAATTCAGCAATAAAAAGGAACAAACCACCACACTGCTACATGGATGAACTTCAAAAGTATCAAACACAAGAGATCACATATTGTATGATCCCAAAAGGCTAATAAGAAATGTTCCAAAAGGGCAAATTAATACAAAGAGAAAAATTAGTGGTTACAGTGTCTCTGGGTTTGGAATGGGGATTACTGTAAATGAGTATGTGAAATCTTAGGGGGATGATAAAAATGTTCCAATACTGACTTATGGCAATGGTTGTACCACTCAGTCAATTTACTAAAAATCACCAAAATGTAACCTTGAGTTGGGTGAATTTCATGATATATAAATTATACCGCAATGAAGCTGTTTTAAAAAACTGCTGAGGGGCCGGGCTCAGTGGCTCAGCCTGTAATCCCAGCGCTTTGGGAGGCCGGGATGAGCGGATTGCCTGAGCCCGCGGGTTCGAAGCCCACCTGGGCAACTTGGCCAGACCTCAGCTCTACAATAAATCAAAAAGCAGCCGGGTGTGGTAGCGCGGGCCTGTAGTTCCAGCCACTCCGAAGGCTGAGGCGGAAGGATCGCCGGAGCCCAGCGGGTCGAGGCTGCGGTGGCCGGAGGCGGCCCCTGCACTCCAGTCTGGGCGACCGAGTGAGACTCCAACTCGAAAAAAACAAAGCAAAGAAAAAGAACTGCTGAATGAAGTCCCGTGTCTCTCAGAAGCCTGACCAGAGAGGGGCCAGCCCAGCAACACAACACGCACTGCCGGGCAGCTTGCTCGCTTTCTTTGCTCCACGTCCTCACCGCCACAGGCTCACTCCTCCTCCGTTAATCAGCAGCACAGAGGCCATGCAGTAAGGCACTGCTTCCATTTGTTTTCATTTTTGTTGCATTGTTATTGTTCTAGACAAAAAGCAACAAACACCGGAGCAAAACCCTAAGCTTAAAATCAAAGATACAGCTCCTAGCTAAACATGAACTGAGCACGAGTCATCAGGTGTTAATTCCCATAAAAATGATTTCAAGGTAAATAAAAGAATAAAGAGATAAAGTTCTCCAGGTGGCATCAAAGATCATTTCTATCAGGTTTTCAGAGCTCAAAAGTGGAAGCAGCGGTAACAGATTGTGTACAGGAAAAAAGTTACAATCGAAGTGCCCATGAGAAGCACAGTAGAGGCAAGTGAGGCAGCAGTGTGTCCACAGAGCCCTGAAAAGATCATCCTTTAGAAGCAACTGACAGACCACGTGAGGTTCCAGGTTAAAGATCAGGAGAACTGGTAAAAGTCTGCATATGGAGTGGTCGAGTGCCCAGGTTCCCTTTCTCTGCCTTACACGATCTGGTGACCATCCCACATCACTCCACACCCACAGGAAACCAGAGCTCTCGTCCCTGAAGAAACTGAAGACGGTGATGTTTCACACACGAGGACACAAAGTAAAGAGGTGGGACACAGGGTTGAAAACAAAGAGATTTTCAGTCACACACAAGGACTTAATATAGTCCTTGCTTACAAAGCTACTGGAGGATGTGCATCAGGGTAGTAAGACAGTAAACCAAAAGAGAAGACTGTGGTACCCAGAAAACGGATGTTCCAGGACAACAGCTATAAACCAGACCCAGGGCAACCATATTTGCCCAGCTCTAAGGCATCTCCAGGAAGAAAAAATTGAAATCAATAGGTTATCTTTAATAGTACATCATCTGATGTGTGAGACTTAAATTAAGCAATTGGAAAGCTAATAAAGGATGAACTTTGCTAGGCATTTGCTATATCTTTTAGAGCATCTAAGGGGAAAATTATGATAGGAAAATTGGCATTTAATCCAAATGATAAACTATCATTTTAACCCAAAATTGTGATATACCCATTTAAGGGGGCAAGTAAAGGAGCTAAATATTCAAGTACTATTGGACTACAGTAGTCCAACAACTATGACTATTACAGTAAGTCAATAAATATATAAAACTGATAAATCAAGAAATAGCCACATAAGCATATAATTTAGAAATACAGCAGTCAATGTCAGATGTAGCAGCTACAAACACTGAAAACAGATGCCTCTGGGGAACAGGATAATTCAGAGTTTTGACATGAGCACTTTAATATCACTTGAATGTAAATATGTGCTTTGCTTAGTTTTATGGCTCTAGCTATCACATAATTAAATTAAAATTTTCTTTCATTTATTTAAATTTAATAGGATAACCTGGCCATCCTTAGCCATATCTGAAACAGTTCCAAAGGACAGGGGTCAAAGACATTTTGGCAATTAAGCACAAAGCTGTAAGCAGCACATGCTCTGGTTTCCTACTTTTCAAGGGTGGGTAAAGCAGCTCTGGGCTCAGACAACAGCCCTCAATTCTCCAGCTTGCTAGGGCACCAACCACCTAGAGCTTACTGGAAGCCCTGCTCAGAATTCAAACTCTGCCAGTCATTCGTGTCTACTAGTGTTTTCAGCACAGGGGAACCGTGAACAGGTTGAACAGGTGCTGTCTCCCTGTGCCAGCACATTCGTTGTGTCTGAACGCAAGTGAGCTGGACAGAGGACCTGGGGGATGAGGACCACACAGAATTTACAGCTAATTTTCTGTATTTGACATTCTGGGTCTGTCCACCATCTCTCCTGTGTTCCATGAAGGTGGATGTATCGTCTGCTTCAGCCCAGCGCAGGTAACAGTGCGGTAAGTAGTTGTTGTGTGAAACACCATTGTACAGTCAATCACCTTTCACTTTGTCTTCCCAGTTTGGTTCGAAGTGGCTCATAACGCCACCCAGGCATCAAAGATCCCTGTTGTTAAAACTTGGAAAGTCCTAAAACTTATCATTCTGACCTTTCCTATGAAATTCTTACAGGAAAATACCTCCCAACCTATCACTTGATTAATTACTCAGCCCAAGAGGCAGCTTCCCTGCTAATAATGCCAGTCAACTTTTATCACTGAACCAGCCTCGTAACAAAAGATCAAATTCTGTTTGATGAGTGATGATGTAGTATTATAAAGCCTAAGAATAAATTGCTGCCACAATGGTCACTGCTAATAAATATAACAGGACCCTGGTCTTCTCCATTTGCTTCCTAGATGTCCCTCTATAAGTTCAAAGACTTTACCCTGAACCAGTTCTTGTGGGTATTATCATATCATTAGAGCAAAACAACTGTCAGCCAAATATTCTAGAAGTTAAATAAGCACTCCCAATGATCAAGCAATTGCCCCCAAAGCAAACATGCAAAATGTCATCATATTTTAACAGTAGTAATTCAGACTAGCTCACAAGAAACCAAACTGAGTTAGTGAAAAACCCATTTGTTGTAAAATTTCAAAGTGCTTACTTACAAATACTTTATATAATTAACTGCGATCCACTAATATCTATCTACTTGTGATAGAAATAAAAATTTTTTTAAAAACTCACTCAAAAAGTAAGGTGATCTATCATTTAAATAAAAATTTTTTTAAAAACTCACTCAAAAAGTAAGGTGATCTAAAATCATTTAAACCTTTAAAATGATCACAAATTCAGCCAGGCATGGTGGGAACTCACACCTGTAATCCTATCACTTTGGGAAGCCCAGGCGGGAGGACTGCTTGAGCCCAGGCGTTCAAGACTAGCCTAGGCAACAAAGCAAGACTCAGTCTCCACAAAAAATATGAAAATTATCCAGGCGTGATGGCGTACCCCTGTAGTCCCAGCTACTTAGGAAGCTGAGGCTGGAGTTTAAGACTGCAGTGAGCTGTGACTGGCCACGGCACTCCAGGGTGGGTGTCTGAAATTGTCTCAAAAAAACGAAATGAAGCTGTCACAGATTCTAAATGAGTAGTGTTTGACTTTAAGAATTTTCTCCGGAGTTAAGTTCTTGACTCTAATACAGCCAAGTACCAACAGCCTACTCTTCCGCACATTTTACTTTGATGTCCATGGTGCGCCTGTATCCAAGGGGAATGAACCTGCCAGGTGACCACACCGCAGCACTAGCCTCTCGCCAATCGTTCTGCCTCAGCTCGCTGACCACCTGTGTCTGAAAAGCAGTAACTTTTGCAATTATTTAAATAGTCTACTGCTGTCTGCCAATTGTTTCAATGATAGGAATGCAGAAAAATGAAAGTACTGGTACGAATGATAAGCAGCACAGGCCAACATAAGCTGAATACAACTGAGAGAGAAATCAACAGGTGCTCCAAGAAGGGGTCATCTCTTGGCTCAAGCAGCTGTTCACAGTCCTTGGCCAAGAATTTACTGATAAGGCAAGAAAACAAAATACAGGACTATGTATGAAACTCATATATCAAAACAACTATCTGTAACAAAAAATGTACTCAGCTTCTAATATTTTTAGTTCCCTGAGAATGAAACTCCTTACATGATCACTCTTTTGCTTAGCATAACTGTTCAGGGATTCCTTGTTTCAAAAGCAGGATACGTTATTTCAAAAAACACCACTTGTTCTTCAAAACTCAATCTGCAAAAACCTATGAACACATACACTGCACCAAAAGTACCCAATTTGGGATTATGTTCATATGCAGAAATACAAATACACCTACTATTAGTTAAGAAAAAAGGCAAAATACAGTTTGCAGCTATGCAAATGGATATACATTTATTACAAAGCTTTAAGCAATAAAGAATTAAAAACCCATTATCAACAAGGTTTGTTTGGTGGTTGGATTTTCTGTAAAGCCTCTGATGTTTCTGATTTAGTAAAACAGCTTTTGGGAGTCTGGGGCTGAAATTCTTTAAGAGAGCTACACACCAATTCTTGTTTAACAGGGCTGGCTTCCTCCCACCTCACCCAAGTCCAGAACCCTGCAGCATGAAGGAAATCTATGTCTCGGGACAAGCCTGAACATGCCACTCAGCGGCAGACCAGTTGATACAATCCTCCTCCTCGTGAAAACATCTAGTTCTACAAAATTCATTTTGCCCCACTGGATATCTTTAGCTCCAATTAAGAACAAGAGAATCCCTCACTTTAAGTACTTATCCAAAATGCCAGACTAATGAGTTTTAAAAGCCAGACATTCTACGTGGCACTTTACCACTAAGCAATCGAAAGTAATTTTAGCGTTTTCACCCTCTTAGTCCCAAGGCTCCTCCTAATCTAGTGGACAGTGTACCCATTAAAAGGGTCACACCAAAGCAGAAAGTGAGTGAATTCAGCAAGTTAAGCCCAGCAAGGAGGAATGCCCAAGTATCCACCCCAACCTCTCTTCCCCTTTACCACCGCTGCCAGGACCCTACCTCTGACCTTCACCTCCTCCCTCTGAAACGCTGCCCGGGGACAACCATCTTACCTGTTCCTCCCCAAAACATCGTCGAACAAAGGCCCTTACTCCCAGGGATGCCCAATCCCAACAAAACCCCTCAGTGGCTTCTGAATGCTTCAGAACAACATCCCTCCTCCATCCAAGACCAAATAACCTCTCCACGAGATTCCCTCTACCTCCTAACCCTCCTGCCCCTCCCAAAGCGCACCCTCAGCTCCCCTGCCACACACCCTCCTCTCTGCAATCAGTGAGGGATACAGCATTCGCACAGTGCCAAAGGGGTGCCTAGTAAGCAAATTCTCAGCATTAGTTCCCCTTACCATGGAGGTCTTTGGGCTGGGGTACCCTACTTCTCAGCCTCCGAGGACAAGGTCAGATGGGTCACTCCTCCATGAAGTGTGCAGTCCCTTCTTTGAATGAATTCTTTTCTCAGACACTTCACCCACTCAGTTCTAAACTCCCTGATGTCCACATTAATATTACCCTCTGACCCGCTACGGTCCTTTCAGGATCCAGGATTTTCCTTCTCTGGCTGGCAATCTTCTATTTAAGACAGTTTGGAATACACCACATGCTTACAAAATACAAAATAACAAGTCTTAACCCAAGAAAAACATAAAAATGAATGTTAAATAAACGTTAAAAATAACAATACGATAAAAAATGACATGGAAACAAACTTGATTTCTGGTTTTAATTTTCCACACTGTCACTGCCCCCATTGGTGAAAATAATTGAAATTCACTATATTTATTCAACCTGAGTGATAAGTAAGCAGACATGCACATGACTGTGCTACAGACACTTCTTTTAAACACGTTACTCTAAATGTAATCTTGGAAATAGAAATTCACAACAATTTTTTAATTTATGAGCATCCTTCCCAAAAACCTAAGGGTAAAAATAAATTTCTCTAAACAGAATATAACCTGTTTTGGCCAGGTGCAGTGGCACACCTGTAATCTCAGTACTTTGGGAAACCAAGGCAGAAGGATTGCTTGATTCCAGGAGTTCAAAATCAGCCTAGACAACATAGTGAGACCTCATCTGTACATGGTGGTATATGCCTGTAATCCCAGCCGTAACACTAAACATAAAATATAACACTAAAGTAAATTAGGACTACAGGTTGTTCGGCTTACAGGTGTTTTATCAGAAGTTTTTTTTTTTTTTTCCTAAAAGACTTCTTTATAAGTAAACAAATTAGTAAAAAATACTATCCAAATTCTGGTGTTATTCATCCAAAAAGATGCTTAGCAGCAATAAACAAACTCTAGAATGTTAATAATCTAATCCCCAAAGTACCACATCCAAATCATGCCCAAAAAAACCCCTAAATTAACCCCTATGCGTAAAGATAAAGGGTTCAAGAAATTACACTTAGAAGGAAAACAAGGCCCAGCACGGTGGCTCACTCTATAATCCCAGCACTTTGGGGGCGGAGACGAGAGTCCTGCTTGAGCCCAGGAGTTCAAGAGCAGGCTAGGCAACATAGCAAGACCTCTTCTCTACAAAAAAAAATGTTTAAATTAGCCGGGCATGGGGGCACGTGACTGTAGTCCCAGCTACTAGGGAAGCCGAGGCAGGAGGATGACCTGAGCCCAGCCCAGGGGGTTGAAGCTGCAGTGAGGCATGATCTTGCCACTGCACTCTAGCCCGGGCAAGGCAAGAGTGAAGCCCTGACGCAAAAAAGAAGAAGAAGAAAACAAAAAAGTCGTGTTCCTTTCACCACCTCTATGACTGAAGCTCCCAGTATCAGTTTATAAGCATTAAAGAATAAAGAAAACACGCATGAGACCATCGGGAAAATGTTAACTTTAGATATTTTATATTTTTCTAGGTGCAATGATGACATTGTAAGTATGTATAAAAAAATACTCAAGTACTCATAGCTGAAATGCTATCTGGGGTTTATATTAAGATAAAGGAGGGGAGGTAGAATACAGATGAAACCGGATTCGTCATGTGCTGATGATTGTTGAACTAAACTATCAAATCTTTCTCAGTGCTTTTGAAAGTTTCCATGATGACAGAAAAAATGCAACCGCTTGCGAGCAAATCTCAGGCACTAATTTGTTCTGGACTGTCTGCAACTTTCGCACATATTTCTTAATTCCTTGCATAAATAGAGAAATTCTCCTCAACGGTACAGACTTTGTAGTCAGAGAGCGGTGTCATTGCCAGTATCCCAAACACCTCTCAAACGTCGTGTTCAGCAAACCTAATCTACGTAAAAATCTTAGGGGGGAAGGGGAACAAAAAGGAAAGGCGGGGAAATAACAAAGAACCTGCTCAAATCCTTACTATAAAGAAGTCCCACCTCTTAAAACCAACTAATACACACTGGGGTTTCATTCTTTCATTTTTCTTAAGGTTTAAACAGGCTATCGCCTCCTAGCTAACTTCACTGCTGACCAAATAAGAAACAAACAATCCAACTACTGTGTAACCAGGTCAAAAACAAGCTCTGGCTAACTCACTTGGAAGAGTACACTCACCACTCAGATTTGGCCAGAAAAACTGGGTTAGAAAAAAACCTACCGGTGCTTAAACAAACAGTGAGGCTAGAGAGAATGTCTTTAAGCCAGTTACCAGTCACTGGGTTGCAACACAATCTTTTCCGAAATTTTCCAAAGCCTTCCAAATTCAGTTGAGCCCAGCAGGCTGAGTTAACAGGGCTCTCTTTTAAATTCAAAAATCTGGCCCAGGCCCCAACAGTTAACCAACACAACACATGCTAATTCGCTTGAGATCACCTAAGAACACTGACTCAAGTTCAGACCACAGGCCAGTCGGTACACTGCCCAGGCCAGAGAAGCTGGGACAGGGGAGAGGCGTTCAAGTGACAGATAAACCCGATTCACAAGGCAGAAAAGAGACAATAGGATCCACACTTAATGTGGCCCAAGAAAACGTCTACGGTCGGCTTCCAGGCCCCACACCCATTTTTAATGAGACAATGACAATTCTTCACGGTGAATCACAAAGCCCTGCTTCACAACGTAATGTTTTCTAACCCGATCTTGTACCCACTCTGACAGCGAGAAAACTTCCCCGGTGCAGGCTAACTTTTAGAAAACGTTTAATAACCACCACTAAATCAACCTAACGCTCTGTTGGATTTCCCAGGCCTGCGCCTCCATTACCTACGGCTCTTTCGGAATCCCTAGAAGGTGCGCGGGACAAAATGCACAACACTGTCAGTCACATCAGGTGTCAGCTGCTCAGCGCAGACTCACAGCCGCCGGATTTGTTAGGTTTCATTACCTCTGGGGTGGAGGGTGGGCGCCAACATTTTTAAAAAGAGAAAGACCCGGGTGGGTGTGACACCAGGGCATCCTCGATACTCCCGGCGCTCCCTCGCCTCTGTCCCAGTGGCACGGCTGTCAAAGAGGTTACTCCCGGAATCCCGATGCTCCAATCCCCACGCGGCCATTCTTCCTCCCCGGCGGCCCGAACACGCACTCCGCCTCCCCGCCTCCCCGCCTCCCCGCCTCGCCGAACGCGCGCCCGCCCGGAGAGCGTGTGACAGCCGGAGCCGTGAAGCGGTGCCAGGCAGCACCCCGCTCCCCACCCGGGGCAGCCGGCGGGCGCCCGGGGGAGGAGGCGGGATGACAACTCCCAGGGAGGCCAGGGCAGAGGCTCAGGCTCCCGGGCAAGGCCTGCCACGCGCACACAGGCTCGGAGGGCCGGCGCTGGGAGCGGAGCGGAGGGGGCGCGCAGGCCGGCCGGGGAAGGAGCCGAAAACGCCTCCCTCCCGTCCCGCGCGAGGAAGGCGCACGCCGA
>NW_007245992.1:210158-235278 GCF_000164805.1 Carlito syrichta
CGTGTCACCTGGCCTCGGCGGCGGTCGCTGCGGGGCGTGCCTCGAAACTTCCCGGGGCTCCCTCTGGCTTCACGGCGGGGCTCTCCAAACGCCAGTGCGCCGGGCTCGCCAGCAGGAATGGACCCAGACGGGCCGCGCTTGCAGAGGTTCTGGCCCAGCAGGTCTGCGGCGGGCCTGGGCGTGTGCACGTCGAGCGGGTCCGCCCGTAAAGGTCAGGCGAGGTTGCAGGCCTCCCCGGCTGGGAGCAGCGGCCTCGCTGCCTGCACACCCCAGGGACTTCCTACCGGGCTGTCCCGGCACCCCCATTATCTTCACGGTCGTTATCTGCCAGCTCTTAGGAGCATGCGCTCCTCTCCTGGAGCCACGTTGTGCGGAGGCCTGTCCATCCAACGTGCGGCCCCGGGGCGATGGTACCCGCGCTTTGGGGAGAAAACCCAAGTGCCCAAAGATGAGGCATGCGCCCAGGTTCCTCACGAGCAGGGCCTGCGAGTGGAGCAGGGATTTTCACCAAGCTCGCCTGTCCCCCAGATCCAAGTCTCTGGTTCAGGCAAGTAGGTCTGCTCTACCCAGAATATGCTTGGCGGTCTCCTGCTTCCAGCACTTTGGTTCCCGAGCTTTCTGCCTCTGAGAATCCCTCGTAAGGTTCCCGGTATTCGTCGATTCGGAAAATCATAGTAACCAAAATGTTCCCACGAACGTACTGGTACCCCTAAGTGATTTGAGTTTTTCTCCATCAACAGCAATGACATTGTCCCTGAATGGAAGGTAAATAATTTACTCAGAGAACTAGAGTGGTGTACACCCGAAGTCTCAGGCATGTTGCTGTTAATGATCTTTCGGCCGAGTGTGGTGGCTCACACCTGTTATCCCAGTACTTTGGGAGACCAAGGGGGGAGGATCGCTTGAGCCCAGGAGTTCGAGACTAGCCTGGGCAATATAGCAAGGCTCTATCTCTTCAAAATAAAAATTTTAAAAGTTTTTTAAAAATAACAAATGATATTTTAACAGTGTTAATTTTCAATGAGAGATAACACAAACAATGTTAGGCTACACCCATTGCCCACATTATCCTGTTATTCTTCACATTAACCCCAAATAACACTCTTCTTTGTCCCGCTCTACACTTTAAGAAACCAACATCTAATGAAGTTAAGTAACTTACTCAATATGCACAGCTGGACCTGCCGCAGAAATGTAGGGCCTCCCAAGGTAGCCTCCTTATGCCGGTTCAACTCCAAACCCAGGACATTGAGGTCCACCTCAGACCACCCCCTTCCTCTCCGTCTATGCAAATTCCCCCATCACTTGCAAGCCCAACTCAGAATCATCTCTTCCTTCTCCTACAGACTTTCCCTAAATGTCTCCTAAGTTGCCATTTTCTTTTTTCTTTCTTTCTTTTTTTTGGAATTGGAGTCTCACTCTGTCGCCCAGGCTGGAGTGCAGTGGCACGCTCATGGCCACCGCAGCCTCGACTTGCTGGGGTCAGGCGATCCTTCCACCTTGGCCTTCCAAGTAGCTGGAACTACAGGCGCATGCCACCACTCCCGGCTAATTTTTTTTTTTTTTTTTTTGAGTTGGAGTCTCACTGTCACCCAGACTGGAGTGCAGTGGCCGCTCCCGGCCACTGCAGCCTGGCTGGGCTCCGGCGATCCTTCCACCTCAGCCTTCCAAGTAGCCGGAATTACAGGCATGCGCTACCACGCCCGGCTGATTTTTTGATTTCCTGTAGAAACAAGGTCTTGCCAAGTTGCCTGGGCTGGTCTCAAACCCCTGGGCTCAGGCAATCCTCTTGCCTCTGCCTCCCAAACTGCCAGGATTACAGGTATGACCCACTACACCTGGCTCTAAACTGCCGTTTTCTATATCACATTGTGATGGTTACCTCCAAGATGGGAGTTACTAAAAAGACAAAGGAAGATTTGGTTTTGAACCAAATTAAGCCAATTTAATTAATTTTTCACAGGAGCAGTAGATGTATGCCCAGTTTGAAACTCCACTCTAGTTTCCAGCATCGGGAGCCATGTTTTCAATCAACAGCCATGATATCCTCTGCTTGAGCTGCCATAATAAAACACATCGGCTGGGTGAATTAAATGACAGAAATTTATTTTCTCGCAGTTCTGGAGCTAGAAGTCCAAAATCAAGGTTCTGGCCAATTCAGTTTTGAGTGAGGACTCTCTTCCCGCCTCAAAGTGAGTCGCTTTCTCCTGCGTATACACGTGGACTTTTCTCGGCGCATGCCCAAGGGGAGAAAGCGATAGAGAGCTCTCTGGTGTCTCTTCTTTTAAGGGTACTTATCCTATCAATCAGAGCCCTATCAACCAGATACCCTATGACATCGTTTAAGCTTAATTACTTTCTGAGAGGCCCTCTCTCCAAATACAGCCACACTGGGTGTTAGAGCTTCAGCATATGAATAGGGGTAGGGGGAGAAACAAATACTAAGTTCATAAGAAAGCTTGCACTTAACATGATGCCAGGAAGTAGACCTAAGACCCTATTTGAGGACACAAAATAAGCCCACCCAAAGAGATAAGAAAGGTGATATGTTGGAAAATAAAGATCAATTTCACATTTTAGAACAGGGGAAGAAATTGCTTGCTTGACAAAGAATGGGAAGTTAAAAGCATTAGGGGGCTGGCCCCACTGGGTAGAAGACTCAGTTCAGAGAATCCTGAGAGAGAGCAAGACGGATTGGGAGGAACCAGAAGGCAGAGCTGAGGTAGGGACCCAGTGATGAGGTTGAAAATAGACTATCATCCGGGCTCGGTGGCTCAAGCTGTAACCCCAGCGCTTTGGGAGGCTGAGGTGAGTGGATTGCCTGAGCCCATGGGTTCGAGACCTGCCCGGGCAACTTGGTGAGACCACATCTCTACAATAAATAAACAAAAAAATTAGCCGGGCGTGGGAGCGCATGCCTGTAGTTCCAGCTACTTGGAAGGCGGAGGCGGAAGGATCGCCGGAGTCCAGCAGGTCGAGGCTGCAGTGGCCAGGAGCGGCCACCACACTCCAGTCTGGGCGACAGAGTGAGACTCCAACTTAAAAAAAAAAAAAATTAAATGCTATTCACTTCATTTTTGCTTATCACAACTCAATTATTGCTTCCAAATAAATGTGAACTCAAAATGTACATTAAAATAATTCTACATTAAAAAAGAAAACAGACTATCAATTAGGTCAAGCAGGAAACAGCCTGGCCTTGTCTCCCCAAAGCTTGGATGGCAGATGAGCTGTCCTGAGCTCAGCAGACTGTGGGCTGTGAACACTCACCTTCCTGGGATACAGTGGATCGGACAGGCAGTCCTCTTGCACCCAGGCACAGAGATTCCATGGGCAGCTTCAATATGCAAGAACACGAAGCAAGGACCACAACCATCACTTTACTTATTTCCTAGGTTTTTCTTTGTGGCAAAAATGTGGAAGGAAATCACTTTTTCTTTTTTCCCTGTTTTTTCTTTTTCTTTCTTTCTTTTTTTTTTTTTTTTTTTTTTGTGGAGTCAAAGGCTCACTCTGTCGCCCAGGCTAGAGTGCAGTGGCACACTCAAGGCCACCCCGGCGTCAACCTGCTGGACTCAGGCAATCCTTCTGCCTCAGCCTTCCAAGTAGCCTGAACTACAGGCACATGCTACTGTGCCCAGTCGATTTTTTGATATATCATGGAGACGAGGCCTTACCAAGTTGCCCAGGCTGGTCTCGAACTCCTGGGCTCAGGCAATCCACTCACCTCAGCCTCCCAAAGTGCTGGGATTATAGGCTTGAGCCACCGCACCCAGCCGGAAATAGATTTTTCAACCTCAAAATGGGGCAGGATAAGGAGGGCAGAGGACCATATAGATATAACATAAGCATTCAGGGTCATCGAGGACTTAAGTCAGCAGGAAATAAATAATGAAGGTGAGTGGATCGAGGAAAATAATGGCTGAGTGTATTCAGAAAAAATAAATGGGGAGAAGCATAGGTTTCGGGGTCTGAGTTCTTAGTCTTTGATGGACAAAGTGTTGAGCAAATGCTTACCCTCTCTGCCCCTCGGTTTTCTAACGTGAGGTGAGGGGACTGAATGAAATGATTGAACGGTCCTCTTAGAGCCTTTGAGACCTTGATCTGTATGACCCTGACTGCAACCCTGTGATGGCTCCGACCTCTTAGCCAGGGTGGAAGAGGGTGGCACAAGTGATGGAAGTCAAGAAGGGCTCATGGGAAATCCTACAGATTCGACAGCCAGGTTCAGTCCTTGAAAGACCACCTTTGAGCACTGGCAGAGAGAGTCAAAGTCTTAAAAGGAAGCAGCTACGCGGCTGCAACAGGATGGCAGGCGTGGGATGCAGAAGCGGATCAAAGGACAGCAAAAGAAGAAGTGGCCCAGGCAGCACCAACACCCTGCCCTAGCCACCAGGGCTGTGGCTGTTGTCACATCTGCCAGGAGGAAGTTAGCTTAGGTCGGGTCTCCCAAAGGCAGATTCTGAGGCAAGGGTTTGGGTGCAGATAGTTTAGGAGGTGATCCCCGGAAACACAAGTGAAGGAGAAGAAGTGAAAAAGGAATGGAAGGCAAGCTAATGAGTGGTAATGAGCAGGCTGTCACTGTGGGCAGCTGGGCTAGACGTACCTGCCTGGCTAGAAAATGAGTTAAAAAATAAAAAGTTACTTTATGTGTTACTGGATTCATTAAAAAGTTTTTGTCGCGAGGTGGCTCAAGCCTGTAATCCCAGCACTTTGGGAGGCTGAGGCGAGAGGATTAACTAAACCCACGGGTGGTTGGAGACCAGCCTGGGTAACCTGGTGAGACCTCATCTCTACAATAAAAAAAAAAAAAAAAGTCGGGCGTGGCAGCGCACGCCTGTAGTTCCAGCTAATTAGAAGGCTGAGGTGGAAGGGTCCCCTGAACCCAGTAGGTTGAGGCTACAGTGGCCATGAGCATGCCACAGCACTCCAGCCTGGGTGACAGAGTGAGATGAGACTACAACTCCAAAAAAAAAAAAGGTTTTGTCAACATTTTATAGAAGACAGAATAGTATTTTAAATGCAGAGGAACTTGCTATTTATAGAAGACCTATTTGAAACCTTTTATAAAGGGAATTAGTGTCTCTTAATTTATTCTTTTTATAAATTTATATTTTTATAGATCAGGATTGCTTAAAACAAGTTAAGCTGCCATGAAGTCATTTACCTGCAAAATCCTCAGAGGGCCTCTAAAACTGGGTCAGAGAGCCCTAACTTTAGAAATCAAGATGGGATCGTAAGAAGTGGTTAGGGACATTCATGGCTGTCAGGTATGTTTGGTTTGGTAGGTGGTTGGGCAGAGGGAATCAGGGGCTTTGCCAAGGGAAGGCCAAGCTACACCTGCCAGCTGAGGTGATAACGGATTTTTACTTACACTTGATTAGATATGTGTGTTCTCAGCCTGTACAGCTAAGTCCTAGGAAGTGACCAGACCAGGGGGTCTCTCTCATGCTCAGCCACTCAGTAAGTTACAACCGAAATAGAATCCTGAGTTGGAAGATCAGACCCCCATTGGAGAGGAGATTCAGTCATAATCAAATTTATCCCTTTACAAATGAATGAGCTCAAGGCTCCATTCATTCAGATACGGCATGCTCGCCAGTCCTATTGATTTATGGTTTTCAGTTAATTATAGTGATTCCAATCCCAAAACCTTCTAAAATATGTCCTATAACAAAAGAGTAAATGGTGACGTACCATGAACTGTAAATGCCATACATGTGAATTATAGAATTTTTGGCCTTTCCTGTTCTTTTATAAAAACATAACTATAATCTTCATCTTCTTTTCTACATCTATGGTCTATAGTCTATGGCCAACTAGTTTTGAAAAGGTCAAAACAAGTCAAGAGGCCATCATGACTGGCACGGATCACCTAGGTTTATCCTAATTCTTGGCTACAATCAGCTCCTGGAGATTATTTGGGAATTGAGGGTTGGGGAGGTATTGGGGGAAGGGAAGTTTGGACTAGAAAGTATGTCTGGATGGGCACGATGTCGTTACAATTCCTGGAAATGCAACTCAGTCACAAAAAAGGAAGGGCTACTTATTCTCACAGAATTGCATCTTTTTTTGCATTAGAACATATCACCGTTAGCTCCCTGGCTGGTAAAAAATATATATTCAGATTTGTAATAATCCTTGTGGAGAAGTGTTACACAAGCATGATCTTCAGAATCGCAGCTTAGCTCTTCAGTTACAGAGAGAGAAGAAAATGCAGAGGAAGTGGGATGCCAGTAGACAGCAAGAGGAATTAAAGATGGAATGATCTGGATGTGGACTCACCATATGCCACTTGTAAATGTCACCACTCATTTTGAAATTTCCAGGAACTGGGAACAAGTCAGGCACTCGGAAGAGAAGCAGTTGCCTAGGCAAAACGTTTCAGAGATACTCATTTTTTAGAAAGATTCAGACCCCTAAGAAAGTCCCTTTCTGCTCTGCCATTGGATGCAGTGTGGCTGAAAAACTAGAATATGTGTTCTGTTTTACAAACTGTGTTCCTCGGGGCCCCAGGGTTCCCTGGAGATGGTTCAGAGTCTCCTAAGTATTCCAAGGGAGGTCTGGAGAGTTAGTATTAGAATGTCTGAGCTCTCTGCCTGGCCCTCCCTCCTTCCACTACACAAGTTCTGCTTTTTATGTTGTCTAAGTTGGGAATGTCAACATTTTTTGAGGCAAAATTTCCACTGCTAAGAAAAAATTTAAAGCTCTGAGTTAAAGTACACTTGAAACTAAGACCAAGACTTAAATAATCACAGGGCAGAGATTTACATTAAATATATTTATGCTGGATTAAAATATAAGCAACGCCAAACATTTTTTGGAACCACTGCCGTGACCTAGGTAGAGAAATTAAAATGACACAGGAGTTGGAAACAGGAAACCAGTGCTCTGGATTCGGTTCTATAGAATCTACACTGTCATTGATCACCAAATTTGGTATCTAAATATTCATTCATTATCCGATGCTTCACTCATAATAACTCAGAGACCTCAGGGTGAGCTGTGATCCCATTCCTGTCTACTTTAGTGTGACCCTGGTCTAGTAAGGTCTATCTGGTAACTTGATTTTTTAAATAAATAGCCTACCTCTTGTTTTTCACAGAGCACATTCTAGAGTACTGATAAGACCATCAAACCATTTTTAACTCCCCAAGAGTGCCATCCAAGAGCCTGTAAAAATAAAAATAGGAAAATTGTAAAATAAAGTGGGCCAACAATAATCTAGGCAACATTGATGACATTGAAAAATTAAAAGGATGTTTACAATATTATTGAAAATATCACAACAAAAGTTGTCTGAGGTTATAACCATAGCTATGTAAGAATTTTTAACTATTCATAGAAAAAATAATGAGAAAAAATATATCAAATTTTGGTGTTTTTGACTGACAAAACTACGAGTGATGTTTTTTCCCTCCTTCCAAGACATGGTTCTGCAGATTTTCTCTATGAGTATGTCTTAGGATATTAAAAAAATTTTTTTTGAAGTAACATTTAAAAATTAATAAGATAAAATGAAAGGAAATGAAACAAAGTCATTGTATCAATTTGCTTGAGTTACACTAACAAAGTAGCATAGATCTGGCGACTTGAAACAACAGAAGTGTTGCCTTGCCACCCTGCAGTCGGGAGGTCACCATTCAAGGGGCCTCCAGGGCCAGGATCCCTCTGAAGGCAGCCGGTGTGGGTGGGGGGACGAGAGGATCCTTGCCTCCTCCCAGCTTCTGGTGGTCACCAGCCATCTTGGCTCCTCCTTGGCTTACTGCGGCATCACTCCTGTCTCTGCCTTTGCCACCCCATGTGTGTCTGTGCCTTCAGAAGGCCACCTCCTTAGCAGGACTCCAGTCGTATTGGATTGACGGCCCACTCCAGTCCAGGAGGACCCAGCTTGACTAACTAGAATTAACTAATTATATCTGCAATGACCCTGTTTGCAAATGAGGTCACAGTCTGTGTGCTGGGGGTCAGGACTCCAACATTCAACCCATAACAGTAATTTGATATTTTGGCATTTCTCTCAGGAATTGAAGACTATGATTCTTTCTTAGCCTAATGTTGTGGCTTCCACACTTTGGCACATGGATAGTTTAGGGAAGTGGTGTTTTGGGTATTTTTTTCTGAAACCTCCTCACCTTCTCTCTTGCTATCCTTCTAACATGTATTTATAGTAGCCCCCTTATCTGCAAGGATATGTTCGAAGACACACCATGAATACGGATAGTACTGAACCCTATATATACACTGTTTTTTCCTATATATACATACCTATGATAAAGTTTAATTTATAAATCAGGCACAGTAAGAGATTACCAACAATAACTAATAATGAAATAGAATAATTATAATAATACACTGTAATAAAAGTTATGTAAATATTTTCTCTCTCGGGATTTTACTGTACTGTAGTCACTTATTTTTGAACCATAGCAGTTAAATATTTTCTCTCTCTCACAGTATTTTACTGTACTGTAGTCACTTATTTTCGAAACCACAGAAAGCAAAACTGCGGATAAGAGGGGACTGCTGTAATTAGGCACATACGAAGTTCATAGCACTATGTTAATCTATCAAAATTAAAAATCTCACAAAACTCTCTTCTAACCGTGAACTACAAGTTACTTTCATTTATACCATAATTTCCAAACAGCTTGACTTTTTAACATGTTTGTGAATCACAATAAAGTATAAAGTATATCTTTTAAAGTTAGGTTATAAAAAATTTTCTCAGAGTTTCACAAACATGTAACAGGTGACAGGAAGAGGCTAACGGGAAAAAAAAACAAGGAAGACAATAAATGTAGAAATAGATGGAAATAGCAACTGATTTTGCCAAAAAGAATATTTTTCAGCATTGAGTAAGTTCCAGTTTGGTAGGGATATTTTTGAATTGCTTAATGTTTTAAAATAGTGACTTATTGGCTTTGAACTTTTCTTGGTGACTTTTTCCTATTACCGTGCTAGAAATGGCTTTATTTTTTATATTGAGATCTAAGCATGCTTATTGAATTGTTGGGAAGAATGACATCTTTTGCTAAGTTTGACAGAATTGCTTGACATAAAAATATAAATAAAGGACCATGGTGTGACATGGATAAAGCAAGCACAGCTTTCTTTATATTATCTGAATATGATTATATTGCTGTAAATGCCTTTGCAAATAAACATATTTATTTCTCTTATATGCATGCATTTATTTTAATGAATAATTATGGCAATATCAATGACATCTTCAAATTGGCACGTGGGCCGGGTGTGATGGCTTACTTCTATAATCCCAGCACTTTGGGAGGCTGAGGTGAGAGGGTTGCCTGAGTCCATGGATTCGAGACTCGCCTGGGCAATTTGGTGAGACCTCATCTCTACAATAAATAAAAAAATTAGTCTGGCATGGTGGCCCGTACCTGTAGTTCCAGCTACTTGGAAGGCTGAGGCCGAAGGATCACCTGAGCCCAATGGGTCGGTCAAGGCTGTAGTGGCCATGAGCATGCCACTGCACTCCAGCCTGGGAGACAGAGTGAGACTCCAATGCAAAAAGAAAAAATTGGCATGTGTATTCCATTGTGCAGTTATTCCCTTTTATTCTCATTTTCTTGTAGGGAGTGCTTTGTTTGTGTCTAAAAAGCTAAGGAAATTAAATGCAAACCTACACTGAAACTCTGCTAGGAAATTAGAATATGTTGTTCTTCCAGCAGCTGGTATTCAGCTATTCTGAACATTATATGATAGAAAAGTTAAAACAAGACAGTTTTTCCTTGCAGAAGTTTTTTTGTTTGTTTGTTTGTTGTTTGTTGTTGTTGTTGAGTTGGAGTCTCACTCTGTCACCCAGGCTGGAGTGCAGTGGCATGCTCACGGCCACTGCAGCCTTGACCTGCTGGGCTCCGGTGATCCCTCTGCCTCAGCCTTCCAAGAAGCTGGAACTATAGGCACGCGCCACCATGCCAGACTAATTTTTTGATTTATTGTAGAGATGAGGTCTCTCCAAGTTGCCCAGGCGGGTCTCAAACCCGCGGGCTCAGGCCATCCACTCCCCTCGGCCTCCCAAAGCGCGGGATTACAGGCTGAGCCACCGAGCCCGGCTCCTTGCAGGAGTTTTGTTGGGATTCCAGGGGATCACTTATCCCCACTCATGTGCAGGATTATGGGCGGGGCTCTCCCAACCAGGGTGGCGGGGGGTGCCCACCAGCCCTGGTCTCCTGAGACCTCAGCCTCTCCCACTCCCAACCCCTCTTGTCTATCCTCTCTTGTCTATCATAACCTGACAGAGTACTTGTTCTCATGTGGCATGGGCAGACAGCAGCAGAGTGTGGTAGCTCCTGGATACCAGGACCGGGCACTCAACTCAGCATTTATCCACAAAATTTCCTTTAATCCCCACACAACTCTGTGGCAAACACTTCTGTCATCCCTGATTCGCAAGAGAGAAAAGAAAGACCTAGACACACTGAGTAATTAGGCCATGATTGTACCTTTAGGAAGTAGCAAATCTAAAATGAAAAACCAGACCCCTCTGGATCACCCGTGGTTTTGACAATTAAGTTTTAGGTAACTTATGCCCTTTAACAAGCCTTGGAGGAGCCAATTCCTTAACATGAAGGAGGGACTTTTAAAAGTGCTTTCTCATTATGAAGATAACACATATTTGCTGGGTGCAGTGCCCACGCAAGAAAGCTAGAGAGAGTCCGGTGTGGTAGGTCACCCCTGTAATCCCAGTTACTTAGGAGGCTGAGGCAGGAGGATGGCTTGAGCCTAGCAGTTCAAGACCAGCCAGGGCAACATAGCAAGACCCCTATCTCAAAAGGAGGAGGAGGAGGAGAAGGGGGGAGGAAGGGGAGGAGGAGCAGAAGGAGAAGGAGAAGAAGAAGAAATTTTAAAATAACATAATTTAGCCGGACTTGGTGACTCAGCCTGTAATCCCGCACTTTGGGAGGCTAAGGTGAGTGGATTGCCTGAGCCCGCGGGTTCGAGACCCGCCTGGGCAACTTGGCGAGACCTCATCTCTACAATAAATCAAAAAATCAGCCGGGTGTGGTAGCGTGCGCCTGTAATTCCGGCTACTCGGAAGGCTGAGGCGGAAGGATCGCAGGAGCCTAGCAGGTCGAGGCTGCGGTGGCCAGGAGCAGCCTGCCTGGGCGACAGAGTGAGACTCCAACTCAAAAAAATAAAATAAAATAAAATAACATATCTTCATTGTAGAAAATATGAAAAAGTATTGAAAAAAATTCACCTATAATCCTTACCAATAATCATTAGCATTTAATATATTTCCTTTGTTCTTTGTTCTCACCATGTTATTTATTTATTTATAAATGAAATCAAAATTGTACTGTTTGGTGACCTGCATCTTTTCATTTTGCATATTGTTAACCTTCTCACATCATTAAATAACCTGTTACAACCTAATTTTTATCGATTGTATTGACCCTAATGTCATTTGTTTAACCAGTCCTGTGGTGTGGGGTAGTAAGGTTGTTTCTAATCAGTCACTGTTTTAAATACCACACATGCCAGCAATTTTCTTAGGACATGTTCTTGGAGTAGATCTGGGAGATTCAAAGACTATGAACATTTGTTAGGTTCTTGGTACATTTTATCAGGCTCCCCCCAAAAGACTGTGCCACATTCTAGGAGGAGGGGGTCAAAGGAGGGGACTTCAAGTTCAAGCGCAGACTCTCAAAAGAGATATTGCAGGGAATGTAGAACACCATCACTTTTCAAGACATACCTCGTGGGCGACCAACCGTCTCCCTGTGGGGACCAAGAAGGTCCCTTGGTCTGGCAGAAAGGCCTGGAACAGATTGTTTTCCATCAGGGCTCTGAGCTGCCTGCCCAGCTCACAGCTGTGAGTTCAGCGGTCCCTGAGAAACGTGGAGAACCACTGCAGCAGGAAAGCTACAGATGAAGGGACAATTACTAGATGACAAAGGGCTTTCCTGGCCCGTTTCCTCTGATCCTCATAACAGCCCTGGGATGATGCAGCTTTACAACCACTGGCATCTTGCAGAGAGAGACTCAGAGTTAGGTGAGAGGAGTGGCTTACGCAAGATAACACCGTCCTGTGCAGAAAAGCCTGCTGCTCCACGCTCCTGCACCTGGCTAACTCCCCTCAAGAAAAGGCCTCTACGTCTAGATTCTCTCTCTCAGCAAGTAGAAATCCTCAGCATTATATTAAGGAACTCTTGAGCTTACTCTACAAGTAATTATCATTATTTTTCCAACATTTGCTGAATTCCAACCACATAACAGATACTGTCCAAGACACAGATGGTCCCAAGTCTTTGGGCTTGCAGTCTTGAGACCCCGACAAGCCTAGCAAAAGTGAGAAATTAGGAGAATGCACTTAGTTGAAATGGGGCCTGAAAAAGGACATTCTTGGTAATTACATGTCTGGTTATACATCCTTGACAACAACTTAGAGCTCTGACTGACTGTACAAAGACAATACCCAGTTTGTTGGCTCGAACAAAGGCAAATAAGGCTCAGCCCAAGCATGGTTCTGTGTGCCATTCTGCAATGCTGGAACAAAAAAGGCAGGGATTTGGGTGAGTGGTGTGCACTTATATTCAGTAAAGATGGAGAAAAACAAAACCTTAGAGAGATTTCACGTTACCTATTCATTTCAGATGTATTTAATATGTTATACACACACACAGGATTTAAACTTGACCAAATACCACTTATCTTGCATAGTATCAAAACCAAGCAGAATAAGAAGCATGAGGCCAGTGATAAGAGAAACAAGCTGTAGCTGTGGTCTCTGGGGACTTGGCTGCGATTTGGAATTTGGTGCTTCTGCATCTGAAGTGACTGTGGCCAGTGCCACGCCAAGGAGAGCAGCGTGTTGAACCCTGACACTGACCCTGACTGAGGGACGAGTTACACAAAGTGTGGCTCACGCAGGGGCTTTACTAGTTTATTTTTAAATCGTCTATAATAAAACATGTTTAATTAACATTAATACACATTTTGTCCTAGAGTTCCTACATAGCTCCGGAAAGAACATGCACAGATAGTGATATTATATCAAGTCTGTTACTTCACTTTTATAATTCTCAACTCTGGTGCACTTCTGTATCTTGCTCTCATTTTATATATCAGATCACACCACAGTCAAGTGCTTGCTCATTCTAAACTTAGTGAAGCCATTGGGTTAGCCAGTCACTGCTAATATGTCTCATAACTTAATCTGGCTATGAACAATGTTCATAGTCTTTGAGTTGCATGGTTGTCTACAAATGTAAAAGTTCATCACAGTGTATGCTTAAGATTAGTACCTATTACCGTGTTATGACTCAGTTCAGACAAACAAACAAGCACCACTGTGTTTGATAGGAATCAATATGTTAAAGTCGAAAGAACCTTGAATCAGGGTTCTCAAGGACAAGCTCATTAAACTAATATGAAAAGGGATATTTCACCTTCACTCAAAAACACACTAGTGAACACCTGTTCTAACTCGTTCTCTTTCAGAAGAAAATAAGCTTGAAAGGGGTAAAGAAAATTATCTCAATGTTAGAGTAGGCTTGGTGTCAATTCAGACCTTCTGACTCAACACAAATACCATATCCATAATAAGCCTGCTTCCAAATTCCTGTTTTAACCTCAGTTTCTTGGCCAATAAAAGGGAGGAGACTGACATCTTGACAAAAATACTTAATGTGAGCTATAAAGAGCCTTGTCAAGGGTGAACCTCATACTTACAAGAAATACAGGGGACAGAGTAACAAGTCAAATGGCAGCATGAAGAAATAATCAGACAGTCCAAAATGAGGGATATTCTACAAGTGGCCTGGATTCTCCAGAGTCAGTCTGAATTTACAGTAGCATTAATAATGTCAGGTGTTTCACGTTTGATGTAATGAACATCCAAAAGCTAAGTTATGATTTTATGGCTTGGCTGGCAGGGGGAGGGTGGAAAAAAAAACAATCATTATGATAATTGATTTTCTCTTTGAAGCACCATTTGCAAATGTAAACTGGACTTATTTTAAAATCTTTTCAGATTTCTTCTTTTATTAATGGAGCTAATGTATTAACAGTTACTTTTTCACTTACAAAATATATGTAGAAGAAGAACAATTTTATCTAAATGAAAAAAATCATGATCCACAAGGTAATATGTAAATAAACATTGTGTATCGCACAAGTTAAAACGTTGTTTTGGGGCACAATGATCTTAAAATACCTAGTAATTTTCAAGTAGATGCTGACGCTTCCTTAGCAGACATGCTCCTTTTTTTTCTTTTCTTTTTCTTTTTTTTTTTTTTGAGTTGGAGTCTCACTCTGACGCCCAGACTGGAGTGCAGTGGCCGCTCCCGGCCACCACAGCCTCGACCTGCTGGGCTCCGGCGATCCTTCCGCCTCAACCTTCCAAATAGCCAGAACTACAGGCGAGTGCTACCATGCCTGGCTAATTTGTTTTGAGCTATTGTAGAAACAAGGTCTCGCCAAGTTGCCCAGGTGGGTTTCAAACCTGTGGGCTCAGACAATCCATTTGCCTCAGCCTCCCAAAGTGCTGGGATTACAGGCTGAGCCAAAGAGCCCAGGCTTTTTGTTTTCATTTATCAGTAAAATCACGAGATTCCCCATGGTGGCTGGTAAATGCCAACAGATATTCTGTGTAGAATTATAAGCTCATCATCAATATTAATGAAAAATGGGAATTTGATATTTAATTATTTGTTTCAGGGTTAGGCTGTTTTATTTTTAAAACAGAGATGGGGTCTCGCTGTGTTGTCCAGGCTGGTCTCGAACTCCTGGACTTGATATTTAATTTTTTATTAAACAGGCACTTTCCTTTTTTTAACCTCATTGCTCCAAAGTGCAATGCAAATTTCTCAAAATCAAGTAAATAGTTGGAGACTTATATTGCGCAGTAAACTACAGTAGCAAGTAGCAGTGCTCAGACTATTTTCTAAGCCCTCTGTGAAAGGGCTAAGAACTGTTCAACTTCTCTCTCTTGTATATATTTTACAAGCATCTAGCCTATAATTTCCTGTATTTCTCAATAACCCTGACAGTTATGTCTCAGAGATCACTGTGGGTCACAGCACAGCTGACTGGTACACAAAGTGACTGGCAAGGATAAGAATATTAAATATTTTTCTCAGTCTCCAAGACCAGAAGAAAGCAGTTGTCGCCAGACATTCCTTCTCTGAGCACTTTGTTTTGCTAGCACATGGGCTTGCAAACTATCCTTGAAAGGAAGGTGTTAAATACAGTGATTCCAGGAAGCGTCCTCTTCCAGATTTAACCACATGTTAAGGTGAGAACTCTGATCACAGTATGTGGGACTCACATACTTTCAGCAGAAGCTGGAAGTACAAGGTGTTGTTATTCCAAACCCATCCTAGCTTAATAACAATATTTAGTTAAAAAATGAAAAATTCAGATCAAAAGCTAAGCCAGACTCTAAATCAGGACAGCTGGCGTAAACCAGAATTGTCTTTGACAAACCAGGACACACGTTTCACCCTGGAACTGAAGAGTGAAGAGCAAAGCTTTGACGGAGTTGAAGAAAGAAGTTTCAAACTGAACAGGATAGGCTTGAATCCCGAAGTGAGTTGTTAAAGACCCCAAAATGGCAGGAGAGTTGTGGAATTTGGACAAGAGGCCAAGGCACTTGCCAACCTATGGGAGGGGGATTCAATAATTGGGGAGAATTTCCAGAAATAATTAGCCTATTCCATGCGCACACCCCAGTGAAGTGGCGCTTGCATGGCAGGTTGATCGCTTCCAGCCACAGGTGTGCAGAGCGGGATTAGCTCCTTCCTGGGAATGAGGCATATTCCCGGGATGGCAGATCACTAAGGAGGGAGAGAGGCATGTGGAAACTGATGTCTTTGTGCCATTTCTGGAGGAAAGTCTGAAGACACCGAAGTGTACCCTCACACCCTGCCATCCACCCTCCCAAAGATGCCCATTTATAACTACACAACAGGCCACCCCTAACAAATACCTAAGAGACGATGCTGAATTTTGCTCGAACTAGTAAGCATCATTAACATTGATTACAAGGAACTAAGGAAGAAAAGAAAGTGACTGCCAGCAGCTCACCTTACAAACTTGATCAGAGCTGCTGAAGGATCCCATTTGTAGAAGGCAGGGCTATCTTTATGAATTGGCAAAGTGGCAGCTGTCTGAAGTTGTGCGTCGAAGACCTCCCATTCTGAAATATCTGAAATGCCACTATTACTGATTGACCCCTTGGGATGACTGTTTTTCCCTCTCCATCATCCTTCAAAGTACACATGTTACTGGTAGGGAAAATATATTAAATTCCTAACATTCCGATGCAATTAATTTCTTAGATGATTTTCTATATAGGAGAAAATAGGCTACTTGACCACTCTGCACATTGAGTGAAGGGAAAGGCGGGTTAGGGGAGGAGGAGAAGTGAAAAGGTAAAACTCACTTGGAGAATGTACCAAGAACTCAGAAAAGGGAGTTAACTGGTTTACTGAACAACATAGTCTACACCGGCTACAGGTTGCAAGACTGATGATAAAAGTTCTCTCAGATAAGCTTGTCAGGAGTGGCTGTGGGGAAGCAATTCGCCTACAAATATACCTTCTTTCCTTTTCCCATTTAATTTGTTTCTGAGACACACAATATGTTTTTAAAATGTAATAGACAGTACTGAATAAAGTTGGCTAACTAGAGAATCGAAGACATGCTTTATCCTTCTCTCCGTTAAAGAAATAATTAAAACAAACAGAAAAACAAAAAGACAAAAATCTCAAGAAAGAAACTTCCAGGGTCCAGAAATCTGAGGAATTCCTAGAAGACAAACAGGGAACAGGGTTGCGTTGGTGGCAAAACAAGAACTAGAAAAATCCTCTTTGAAATTCAGAGCTACAGAAGCAATTCTAGGTTTCTCCACACTCAGCATATATGATTGCAAAGAACAAGCCTGGACTTTCAAGCAATTAGTTACACAAGTATATTTGAAGCATTCTTGTCCCATTCCCTGCCCCTTCTTTTACAATGTATATCCAGTAGTGACAGCAGCTGTGATCTGAGGTGAAAACCCTTAAAACTGCTTTCAAAAGAGAAATAGTTACTATGCTGGGGTTAAAGAGAGGTACAGATGGACTCTGAAGTACTTCCAGGTCTTCAAAGGAACACTAGAGGACCGAAGAAAGGGATGGAAAGAGCTGATTCCGTTTTTGCTTCCCAAGTATGATAATGCTTCTCCTATGTGGGAAATTTGACACAGGAGACCCACAGAATGGACAAAGGGATCAGGGCTCTAGGGTACTAACAAACTACAAAAAAGAGGGGGAACCAGAAGACAAGTTACCCACACCAACCTAGTCCCAAATCTTGATCTTTCTCTACAATCAAAAGAAGGCAGACTATTCTTATCAAAACATTTAATGAAAGATGAAGAGGGAATCTCAAATACAAACACAGATAGCCAAGACTAACCTAGTCTTGGTGGAAAAGCAACACTGAGAAAAGAAAGGCATCAAAATCAGCAAACTAAAAGACACAAGAAACCCTGAATAAATAGCCTTGGGAGGAAAGAAAAAAATACTTTAAAGAGTGATAGCCTTTAAAAAATTTAAAAGATGTTCATATCCTTAAATCTAGATGATAAGTATACATTCCCATATATTAATTATCCCAATAAATGTATGGGGGTTAAAATTCCTCTATTAAAGAACAAAGACTCTCATTGAGTTAAAGAAAATAGTCTTGATACCATATACTAGCACTGCAGTGTTTAACAGCACAGACTCTGTATTAGAATCCTGATTCCAACAGCTATTAATGATTGATGAAATAAAAGCTTAAATAATTGGGCTCAATAGAAGGATAGATTCAGCTGAAATGTAAGCCTAACACAAGAAATTATCCCTAAAATAGTACTAAAGAAAAAAATGACAATTACAAGACAGAAAATAAATTACATGGAAGATAGGGACTTGAATATTTTTCCTATGGGATTCCCTACAAATAATAGAGAAAAAAAGGGGAAGAATTATTCAAATAATTAATTGAAGAAAAATTTACAGAACTGATGGAAAATATGAATTTTCAGATTTAAGAATCCACTATGTGTTGAGTAAGGGAAAAAGGAAAAATAATGAGCAATATCATCTTGAATATTTTAAATTCCAGGATAAAGAGAAATTCTTAAAACTTCCAAAAGACAAAAACAAGTCATCTAGAAAGAAATGATAATCACATAGCACTAGAAACAATAAACACAAAGAAGGAAAAATGGAAAAATAACCAAACTTTTGAGTGAAAATTACTTCAAATTTCAAATTTTATACCCAGCCAAAGAGGAAGGTCAAACTAAAGACAGTTTAATAAAACTGTCTGGTTTTAGTGTTCAGTTGGAATTTTTAGTGTTAGGTTTATAAATATCAGGCTCTAACCCACAGAGTTAGCATATCATTCCAGACACCAAGTAATTAGTGTGTATTTAAATTAAGCATATATTGTTTTATATATAAAAATCTAGTTAATCTGGGAAATCAAACATAATAGGAATATATATCACTTTGTTTTACAGCTCTGCCCTGACATTTTTCAAAGTAATATAAAAGTATTTCAAAGTAATATAAAGGCACACAAAGTAAACCTTTCTGTAGTAGGCAGTATGTATATTATCTACTTTATTTATTATTTATATATACTTATATTTATATTTATTGTTTATATTTACACTATTTTTATATATTATTTACTTTAATGCCCTGAAATTCAAAAAGGTCATTTCAACAGTGATAAAGCCTTCTTCATTTTTTTTCTAGATCATTGGCACTCAAATGTTCTTCGTGCTCTTGTGAAAACAAGAGCATAAAATCTCCTCCTCCCTACTCCAGTTTTTCTCTGTATTTCTTTGTAACTTGTGGTAAACCACATGACTTGTATCTAAGGCAGCCTAGTGTGGTTTCATAAATAGATATTTAAGGTGGTAGAGTCAGCTAAAAGCTCTGCAATATACAGTGCTTTTCTTGTGTCACATTGTTAAACTCAGATGTGAATAAAGCTTTTTAACATTTAAAAAAAAAGACATTTTTAGACATTGAAAGGTTTTAAAAGTTTACATCCCATGGGGCTCTTAAACAATAATATTCCAGAATATGCTTTAGCAAAAGAAAACAAATTATCGTAGAAATCAGAAAACAAGGGATGCAAGATAAAAGTGTCAACAAAAAGGTCAGAAAAAACCAAGAGTTTAAGTGATTGTTAATGGATAACAGGAAATACTTTTCTTAATAATCGAGTGGAAATTCCAACTATTCTCAACATGAGGATGGTAAATTTGGGAAGAATCTGGCTTGTCTTTTTTCAAGAAATAGATCCAGATTTACTCTAACTGTTTAAAGGAAATATAAGTTTAAACCCATTGATTAATAATAATAATACTTATTGGGGGTAATTGCTAGAAAATTAGAAATGGAATGAATACCTTCCAAATCAAAGAAAGAAAATGGAATAAAGGAAATGTCATTCATTTAACAAGGATAAGAAGAAGAAAATAACTGTAACAAAAAAGAATAATAACTTGAAGGCATAAATGGGATGGTATATTACTTAGCTTTCTCATAGTATCAAAAATTTTAAAAATCTCAATAAGCAGATTATGACTGTAAAAATTCATTTCCAGCTCACATTACTTGATGGTCATGGGTAGGCTGACCATCAGGATGTAGGTCTGTTCCATATATTTTCTCAGAGGATTCAGATAGATGGAACAACCTTATCTAAGACATACTTAATTTCATGGCAGAGGGGCAAGAAAGAGAGCAACCACATTCCACTGGCTAAAACAAAAGCCTATGTCCAAGCACATCACCAAAGGGGCACGAAGAATAATCCTGTCTTAGGTGGAAAAGAGGTACTGTTTGCTAGTAGTAATACTATTTACCACAGATAGTAAAAATACATTCTTACATATCATGTATTCCAATAAATGTGATGGTTTAAAATTCCTCTGTTAAAGAACAAAGACTCTAATGGATTACATAAAAAAAAAAAAAATAAAGATGCCATTACTAATAGTACAGTGATTAGTCCAATAATACAGGTTTGGATTTCCATCCCGGGCCCACCCCCTACTAAGTATATGTTAAGTGAGCATACGTATAGTATTTGGTGATTAATAAATGAGATAATACGTATAATAAATGAGATAATAAATGCATAGTACTTGTACTCCAATACATGCAAAGGGGAGAACCCAAAAGAACAAAAATTCTCTTTTGGAGAATGGGTCCCTCGTAGTACAGGCTTTCCCCACTAGGTATGTTTTCTAGAAATCCATCGGCATCAGTGTACCAGCGAGTGTTGTTGTGAGAGGCTAATTTTTAGGCTGCGTTCGGCTTCAGTTAACTTTTTTGGAGATTCTTTGAACATGTCTGCCCATTTCATGGTGGGTGATTTAAGAGCATACCTGCCCACACTGTACTGAGTATTCAGCAGTTTTGGACCAAAAGCAGCATGACCACCATGCCCACCTTCCCTATTCACCCAATCTTGCCCTGAGCGAATTTTTTTTATTTCTACAGATGAGAAAAATTCCTCAAAGAGAAACATTTTGCTGATGTGGAAGAGGTGAAACAAAAAATAGCAGAAGCACTAAAAGGCATCAAAATTGATGTGTTAAAAAACTGTTTTGGTCAGCCGGTCATCCCAGCACTTTGGGAGACCGAGGTGAGTAGGTTGCCGGAGCATACAGGTTCGAGACCCTCCTGAGCAACTTGGCGAGACCTCATCTCTACAATAAATCAAAACTTAGCTGGAGGTTTTAATAGGCATAAACTAAAAAGGACAAGAGCTTGTGACAACATCTTAGAAAAAGGAAAGCAGTTAGACATCTAATTGGTAAACAATTAAATAACCAGAAAAGACTAATGCCTGTTTGGCAGTGGGAGAAACATGAAAGTAGGCGGTTTGGGGTCGAAAACCACCTGAAAAGCTCATGAGTGGAAGGCCCTACTCTGAATATGGAGGAAGGGCTCAAAATGGGATTATTGATTGTAAGTCCACATATGATGCAGTTAGATCTCTAACTATACCTGCACAGAAGACTAGAGAGAATGAACTAGGCACTGGACTCAGGGCTTAGGTGAGGCATGAAGGACCGTTCTGAACATGGTAGAGTTCACAGAAATGCTATCTACTAAGAATGTGAGACCCCTCATCTCCTTACTCCGCTGGGCTCCAAGAATGCTGGTATTCTACACTATTACTCCCATGCACTACAGACCATTTCTTCTCAGGCATCTCACTAGCCTAAGATAAAAGATATTCAAATATTGATGGTTAGGGTTCCCCAGCTACACAGCCCGGCCAGATCTCCTTATAGTAAATCTACTAAGAAACAAGTCCCACCCACACATAGAGAGCTTCCATTAAGCTTCTTTTTCTACCCCAAGATGCTTTGATGACTCACTCTGAACCATGAATGAAATGATCATCTAAGGATTGACAAGTAGTTGAGGAAAGCTTCCACATAAAAGCAAAAGTCAAAACAGAAAAACAACTAATGAGAAAAGAAAATTGGGAGGAAACAGAAACAATGCGGAAGTACATGAAACTTTGAAAACAAAATAATATTTTCAAAGAAGTACAAGACAATGATTGTGACTGTGCAAAAAATAAGATCAACTGTCTTGCAAATTAAAAATACAATAGTACATGTAAAAAAAAGTCAGTGGATTTTTTTTAATGAAATGAAAAGACTGAAAAACATTTTTCAATGAAAAAAAGTCTGAGAAAATTCCCCAAAGAGTAGAAGAAATAAAGAACATGAGTAAGGAAGAAGATGAGAATGGACTAGAAATGATAGGGGATCAGTGCATCAATTCAGCAGGCTACCAAGCCAAGGACGGGAGCTTCAGAGAAAACAAAGGAAAAAAATTGTCAAGTCAACAATTCTAGAGATCTCCAAGACACAAGAGACATGACGTTCTGGATGAAAAGTAGCAACTAATGCCTAGCATGGTGGATGAAAAAAAATTCCATACCAAGGCAACTCATTGTGAAATGTCAGAGCACTCAGGATAAAAAGAAAGATCCTGAAAGTTTCAGGACAAAATAAAAATTTGTTTGTTTTTTAGAGACAGGATCTCACTATGTGGTTCCAGGGGCTAGTCTTGAAAGCCTGGCCTCAAGCAATCCTCCCACCTCAGCCTCCCAAAGTGCTAGGATTATAGACATGAGCCACCTCACCCAACCAAAATAAGTTTTGAAAGTTTCAGGACCAAAGGAAGATCCTGAAAGCTTCCAGGAAACAAAACAGGCCACAGACAAAGGAGCAGAAAACAGATTGGCATCACAGGTTTCAAGAGCAAGACGAGAACCAGCCATGCCTTCAAAATCCTAAGGGAAACTGAATTTGAAACTAGAAATGTACAGATACTCTCAAACTATCCCAAATGTAAGAGTATAATGAAGATACTTTCAGACAAGCTGCCCTCATGTAGTCTGTCACAAGAAGTTTGAATATGGCCCACCAAAACGAGAGAGTAAACCAAAAAAAAAAAAAGAGAGAGAGAAAGACATGAGGTTAAATCCAGAATCCAACACAGGATGATCAAGGGAATGCCCAGGATGAAGATAAAGAAAATTTGAGGAGGACCATGATGCCAAGAAGGCCATGAGCTCAGCCAGCGGAATAGGAGAGCAGAGCGTTGTCTAAGGATTGTAGACAGAGACTCAGACTTCCAGGGAAAAGTGGGGTAGGAATTAGGGATACATACTTGAAAAAACCAAGCAAAAGAAGAAATATACTAACTCCTGAGAAAACATAAAGTTATATAGAAAAAGACATAGAATCACAGTATACTAAATGACTTGGCGGTGAATCATCTTTCCATAGACATAATAATGAATATGGAATATTGATCTAACCAAAAATTGTAAGTAGCTTGGGAGAATGTGGGCAACAGAATTGGAAATGTGGCAGGGTCACATAAGAAAATTAAATAATGATGTTCTACAAGAGGAAATAAATGAAATACACAGATGAAAAATCAAGATATAGTGGAAGATTATTACTAGAAATGTGGAAGCAATTATCAGAAGGAACAGCACCATAAGTGATTGCCTCTAGGGAAAGAAGATCAAAGGCGGGAGGGGTGAGGCAAGGGTTTTGTTTTGTTATGTCTTATAAAATTATTTGATTTTTAAGACCGTGCGTCCATATCAATTAAAATGTATACAGATCCAAAAATAATGTAAAGACAGTAAATATGGCAATAGTAACATCAGACAAAGCTATTACGTATAATGAGGAAAAGATATTTTATATTGGGAAAAGATACTGTATGCCAAGAAAACATATTGTCACGAGGCTTTTCCCTTGTAATAACATAGCTTTTTTTTTTTGAGTTGGAGTCTCACTCTGTTGCCCAGGCTGGAATGCAATGGCACACTCATGACCTCTGCAGACTCAACCTTCAGGGCTCAGGAGATCCTTCTACCTCAGCCTTCCAAGTAGCTGGAACTACAGGCGTGAGCCACCACGCCTGGCTAATTTTTTAATTTATTTTAGAGATGAAGTCTCACCAAGTTGCCCAGGCTGGTCTCAAATCCCTGGGTTCAGGCAATCCTCTCACCTCAGACCCCCAAATTGCCGGGATTACAGGCATGAGCCACGGCACCCAGCCATAACATAGCTTTTCTATATATGCAGACATGCAAAAAAAAAAAAATTAGCAATCGAAAATCTTTGGACACTTTAACAAATGTTTCTGAAAAACTGAAAAATAATTTTTTTTTCAGTTGGAGTCTCTCTCTGTTGCCCAGGCTAGAGGGCAGTAGCATATTCACGGCCATCGCATCCCAGACCCACTGGGCTCAGGAGATCCTTCTGCTTCAGCCTTCCAAGTAGCTGGAAGCACAGGTGTATGCCACCATGCCTGGCTAATTTTTTAAAAAATTTATTGTAGAGATGAGGACTCACGAAGTTGGCCAGGGCTGATCTCAAAATCCTGGGATCAGGCAATCCTCTCACTTCTGCCTCCCAAAGTGCTGGGATTGCAGTCATGAGCCACTATGCCTGGACAAAAACTGAAAAATTAAACAGACAAATAATTAATTCTGCATTCATCTGGAAGATTTGAATAGTATAACTACGGGATTGAATGTGTACTGTATATATACACATACATATTCAAATACACATATATATTTACATGTGTATATATACATATATACTCATATACATTCTTTGCAGTTGACCTCAGAACACTCATAAAAACCTTTATGAAGTAGGCCAGATTGCTTGAGTCCAGGAATTTGAGACTAGCTTGGGCAACATCGCGAGGTCTTGTCTCTAAAATAAATAAATAAATAAATAAATTAGCCAAGCATGGTGGCACGAAATCTGTAGTCCAAGCTACTCAAAAGACTGAAGTGTGAGAATTGAGCCCAGGAAGTTGAGGCCCCAATGAGTCATGACAATGCCACTGCACTCTACCCTGAGTTACAGAGTGAAACACCCCCATTCAAAAAAAAAAAAAAGAAAAGAAAAAGAAAGAGAAAAGAAAATCATGCGGGAGGACCACGACGGCCAAATGAACAGCTGAAGTCATGGCAGGATTGCAGTTCTCTGCAAAGAAACCTATGTGGCGAAGCTGACCTAGGGCTTTGAGGGTCGACCTGAAAACCCAAGCTGAGGCCTATCCGATAGTCACCTGGCATGCAGAGGATGCACTGCTCCAATTTCCCAGACACCCCTAGAAATGGCCTGACAAGAGCACGAGAATGTGAGAGTGCGTTTGGAGTCGGTGAGGGGCAGGGAGAGAGAAGACGGTGGGGGGAAAGGGAGGGGGAGGAGGAGGCAGAAGGGGAAGGGGGAGAGAAGGAGAGGAAGGAATGTGGGAACAACAGCTTTTCTTCTCTGCACACCTCAGGTCAACCTCTGCAGTCTCAGCCAAGGGAGAACCAGCCCAGGACCTCCCTCTCCCCACCCCTCCTGCACTGGCCCGCGCTGAGGGCTGCCTGAAATAGAGACAGAGGCACCAGCAAGCTCCACATGGAATCCAGAAAACCCCAATTCCCAGGAGCCCGGTGCTGTAGCCTCCGGGGCCCTCATGGAGAGGCTCAGAGGGAAAGTCCTGCAGGGCTGGTGGTATGTGCTGCATAAGCGCTCCTT
>NW_007245992.1:235298-242752 GCF_000164805.1 Carlito syrichta
CTAGCACCTAGCAGGGATGATGCGACCAATTTAGGGAAGTTTTCCTGCCCTGGCAGCTGTTGCAATCCTAGGCCAGGGGCTGCAGATACAGCTTGCCCTCAGAGGGCCGCCGTGGTGGCCACAGCGCCTCCCATGGAACAGGGCGGGATCTAAAAGGCCCGGCCCCTCTGCACAGCCTCGGGGTGGTCGTGACCCCACCCACCCGCCGGCAGAAGGAGAAATCACCTCCCACTGCTCCCCTTCCACCCGGGCCAAAGGGGCTGCCCGTCCAGATGGAAGGAGGCCACTCCATACCCTCAAAAGCACCCGAGCCGCAGTAGAGCAGCAAGGCTTGCCTGGCCTGCCAGTCTTGCTGATGAGACAACCAGTCTGGGGAGGAAGATACGGGAGAAGTTCCCGCCGGGACCCGTCATCTGGCCCAGAGAGAAGGAAGAGACTGAAATAGAGCAAGGGTCTCCATCCTGTTTCTTCCAAACCGCACTGGTGAAGCAGCTTCAGACCATTTCCCCCCATATCACCACACTTCCTGCCACTGCTGGTCCCTCCCCCACAGGCAGGCCTGGGAGGGAAGATGGGCAAAACCCAAAACAAACAAAACAAAACAAACCACCCCAACAGTAGCAACCTTATCGAATTAAAAAAACAACACAACAACATATAAAAAGAAAAGAGTCAGCCCTCGCAAATGAAAAAGAACCAGCGACAAAATGGACAAAATGCCAGCAATCCCCAAAGCCTCGACGTGTCAATACCTACAAAAGGGCTTCCCAGATCCCAAGCCATGTACCCCATCCAGAACAACTTGTCCATGATGACGGACACAGAATTCAAGACTATGGATGGTAAAGACACTCAACCGGATCCATGAGAAGGTGGACACACAGATCATTCAGGCCATGAAAACAGTGCAGGAAATAAAAGCTGAGCTGAGTATTATTTTTAAAAAAGAACAAATCTGAACTTCTGAAAACAAATGCTTTTCTGGAATTTTAAGACACAATAGCACGCCTTCACAGCAGAATCAACTGTGCAGAAGAAAGAAGCTCAGAGCTTGAGGACTGAACTATTGAGCTAACCAGATTCAACAAAAACAAAGAGAAAAGACTTAGGAAGAATAAGCAAAGCCTATCAGAGATTTGGGTTTATGCAAAGAGACCAAATCTTCATTTGATTGGCATCCCTGAGAAAGAAGGGGAAACTGAGAACCCCTTGGAACAAGTCTTTCAAGATAATCATTCAAGGGAATGTTCTCTATCTTGGCAGCCATGTAGACACAAGGAATTCAGAGAACACCTGTGAGGTATTATAGGAGAAGACCATCTCCAAGGCACATAATAATTCATATCTCAAAGGTGAGCATGAAATAAATCTAAAGGCAGCTAGAAAGAAGGGATAGACCACCTACCAAGGAAGACCTATCAGAAATGCAGCAGACTTCTCAGCAAAAACCCTACAAGCCAGAGGGGACTGAGATTCCATCTTTAACATTCTTAAAGAAAAGCCATTCCAGTCAAGAATTTCCTACCCCACCAAGCTAAGATTCACTAATGAAGGAAAATTAAGATCCTTCCCAAACAATCCCTAAGAGAATATGCCATCTCCAGATGAGGCCTTCAGAAGATGCTTAAGAAAGTTTAAAACACAGAAATGAAAGAATGATTGAACCCATCACAAAAGCACAGGTAAGCGCAGAGTTTACAGACCATATAAATCAACCACAAAACCTAAAAAGCAAAGCCGTCTTTCTCTTTTTTTTTTTGAGTTGGAGTCTCACTCTGTCACCCAGGCTGGAGTGTAGTGGCACAGTCATGGTCATCACAGCCTTAACCTACTGGGCTTAGGTGATCCTTCCGCCTCAGCCTTCCTAGTAGCTGGAACTACAGGCATGCAACACCATGCCCAGCTAATTTTTAAATTTTTATTATTTATTTTTTGAATTGGAGTCTCATTCTGTCACCCAGACTGGAGTGCAGTGGCTTGCTCCTGGCCACTGCAGCCTTGATCTGCTGGGCTTTGGCAATCCTTCTGCCTCAACCTTCCAAGTAACCGGAACTACAAGTGTGCGCTACCTCACCAGGCTAATTTTTTTGATTTATTGTAGAGACGAGGTCTCGCCAAGTTGCCCTGATGGGTCTTGACCCCACAGGCACAGGCAATCCACTTGCCTCAGCCTCCCAAAGTGCTGGGGTTACAGGCTGAGCCACTGAACCTGGCCGTTTTTTTTTTTTTATTGTAGAGATGAGGTATAGCCAAGTTGCCCAGGCTGGTCTTGATCCCGGGGACTCAGGCAATTCTCTCACCTTGGCCTCCCAAAGTGCTGGGATTATAGGCATGAGAAACCTCGCCCGACCTCAAACTAGCCTCTTAATAGCAGTATGACAAGAACAAACCCCCTACATATCAGTAATTAAATGTGAATGGACTGAATGCAGCACTCAAAAGGAATAGAGTGGCAAATTAGATAAAGAAAAATGTTATATCCTTCTGTTACCTTCAGGAAACTCATGTCACTGCAAATGACACCCACAGGCTCAAGGTAAAGGGTTGAAGAAAAATCTTCCAGGCAAATGGAAAACAAAAAAGAGCAGAGGTAGCTATTCTTATATCAAACACAACAGACTTTGAATCAATAAAAGTTAAGAAGGACACTGCATAATAATAAAAGTCTCAGTTTGCCAGTAAGAAATATCCACCCTGAATACATATGCATCCAACATAGGACCACCTGGATTTATAAAACAATTACTAATTAGACTAAGAGAGGACATAGACAGCCATGTAATTACAGTTGAACACTTTCATACCCCCACTAACAGATTTAGACAGATCACTGAAGCAGAAAAGTAACAAGGAAATCCAGATCCTTAACTTGACATTAGACAAATTGGGCCTAATAGACATCCACAAGACATTTCACCCAACAACCACAGAATAGACATTCTTCTCATCAGCATATGTAACATACTCCAAGATCAACCACATTCTCAGACTTAAACCAAGTATGAACAAATTTCAAAAGATTAAAATTATACCAAGCATCTTCTCAGATCACAGTGAAATAAAAATAAATATCATCACTGATAGGAACCCCTCAAAACACAAAATAAACGGAAATTAAGCACCATGCTTCTGGATGACTTTTAGGTCAGCAAATCAGGGCAGAAATAAAAAAGATTCCTAGAGACCAACCAGGTGCGGTGACTTGCACCTGTAATCCCAGCTCTTTGGGAGAACAAAGTTGGAGAATCTCTTGAGACCAGAAGTTTGAGACAAGCTGGGTAACATAGTAAGACCTCATCTCAAAACAAAACAAAACAAAACAAAGCAAAAAAACACACCAAAACCTCTGGGATACAATGGTATCAGTGCTGAAAGGGAAGTTTACAATATTTTAGACACACTAAGAAAATAGAGAGATCTGAAGTAAACAGTTAAGGAGGTGGAAAGACAAGAGCAATTCAACCCCAGAATTAGTAGAAAAATGAAAATCATTAAAATAAAGTCACAGTTAAGTGAAACAGAGACCAAAACAAAAAATCATACAAAGGATCAATGAGACAAAAAGCTGGTTCTTTGAAATGGTAAATAAGATTTACAGACCCCTGGATGAAAAAAAAGAAAAGAAAAGAAAGGAGAGAGAAAATTTAAATAGACACAATTAGAAAAGAAAAAACAATGTAACAACTGACCCTGAAGAAATACAAAAGATTATCAGAGATTACTATGAATATTTGTATGCAAGTAAACTAGAAAATATAGAGGAATTTGAGGAATTCCTCACATCACATAACCTCCCAAGATTGAAACAGAAAGAAGATGAAACCCTAAAGAGACCAATAACAATCCAAGAAATTGACACAGTAACAAAAAACTGCCCCACCAAAAGAAAAAAAACAAAACAACAACAACAACAACAAAAAAAAAAAACCCTGGATGGTTTCTCAGTCAAATTCTACAAGACATACAAGGATAAACTAATACCAATCTTATTGAAAATATCCCAGGCAATTGAAAAGGAAGGGATTCTCCTTAGCTCGTTCTATGACGCCAATGTCATACTGATACAAATGACAAAGACTCAACAAGGAATAAAGACTACAGACCAATTTCCCTGATGAACACGGGTGCAAAAATTCTTAACAAGATTCTAGCAAATGTTAGCCAATAGCACATTTCAGGGGTAATTTATCACGTCCAATGAAGCCCAGGAATGGACTTCATTCCCAGGGTGCAAGGCTGGTATGACATTCATAAATCAATAAATGTAATCCACAACACAAACAGTTGTAAAGCCAAGAACCACATGATTATCTCACTACACAGAAAAAGCATTTGACAAAATTAAACATTCCTTCTTGATAAAAACCTTCAAACACTTAGGCACTAAAGGAACACTCCTCAAAACAAGAGCCATTTTTAACAAACTTGCAGCCAATATTATGCCTAATGGGCAGAAGCTATACACATTTCCCCTAAGAACTGGAACAAAATAAGGATACCCACTCTCATCCCTCTTATTTAACATAGTACCAGAAGTCCTAGCTAGAGAAATCAGGAAGGAGAAAGAAATTAGGGGTATCCAAACAGGAAAAAAGGGAGTTAAATTTTCTCTCTTTGCAGATGATATGATTCTATAGCTAGAAAACCCTAGAAAGCCTGTCAAAAACGTCCTCACATTGATAAATGACTTGGCAAAATCTTGGGATACAAAATCAATGTGCAAAAGATAGTTGCATTTCTATACACCAACAGCAAACAGGTTGAGAACCAAATAAAAATACAATACCATTAACAATAGCCACCCCCCAAAATAAAATACCTTAGCATCCATCTAACCAAAGAGGTGAACTATAAAATAAGAACTATAAAACACTGCTCAGAGAAATCAAGGGCGACACAAACAAATGGAAGAACATCCCATATTCACGGATTAGAAGAATCAATATTGTCAAGGTGTCCATTCTATCCAAAGCAATCTACAGATTCAACACAGTCCCTATCAAACTACCAGCATCATTTTTTACAGACCTAGAAAAGACAATACAGAAATTCATATAGAAGCAAAAAAGTCCAATTAGCTAAAACAATCCTCAGTCCAAAGAACAAAGCTGGAGGCATCACTCTTCCAGACTCCAAGCTTTACTAAAAAGCTACAGTAACCAAGAAAGCATGGTACTGGTACGAAATAGACACACAGACCAATGGAACAGAATCCAGAAATAAAATCAAGGACGTTCAATCAACTGATCTTTAACAATGCTGACAAAAACAAACATAGGGGAAAGGAAAACATATGTGGCAGATTGTGCTGGGAAAATTGGCTAACCACACACAGAAGAATGAAACTGGACCCCTATCTATCACCATATTCAAATATGAATTCAAAGTGGATCAAGACTTGCATGTGAAACCTCAAACTGTAAGAATCTTAGAGAAAAACTTAGGGAGCACCCTCCTGAGCATTGACCAAAGGCAATGGATTCATGGCCAAGTCCTCTAAAGCAAACGCAGCAAAATCTAAAATTGACAGATGAGACCATATTATGCTTAAATGTTTTTGCATAACAAAGCAAAATAAAATGAACAAGCAAAACTATTAAGAGAGTAAAGAGACAACCCACAGAATGGGGGAAAAAATCACAAGCTATGCATTTGACAAAAACCTTACATTCAGGATCTACAAGGAACTCAAATGAATTGTCAGGAAAAACAAAACAAAAACAAATAACTCCATTAAGAAGTGGGCACAGGACATGGCCAGCCACTTCTCAAAGGAAGACATCCAAGCAGCCAACAAACATATGAAAACCTGCTCAGCTTCGCTAATCATCAGAGAAACGAAAATCCAACTGCAATGTGATACCACTTCACACTGGTCAGGAGGCTATCATCAAAAAGTTGAAAGAAAACGTGTTGATAAGGCTGCAGAGAAAAGGAAACACTTCTGCCCTGTCGGTAGGAATGCAAGCTTGTTCAACCTTTGTGGAAAGCAGTGTGGTGTATTCTCATATAACTAAAAATTAAACAACCATAGGACCCAGTGATCCCACTTCTGGGTATATACCCAGAGGAACATAAACTGTTCTACCAAAAAGACTACTGTGCATGTATGTTCACTGCAGCACTGGTCACAATAGCAGAAACATGGAACCGATCAGATGCCCATCAAAAATAGTCGGAGAAAGAAAATGTACATACAAGGGGACCCCCAAAAAACCCGGAATGATCTTTTGGAGAGCAGTTCCCTTGTAGTACAGGATTCCCTTGCTAGATACGTCTTCTAGGAGTCCATCAGCATCCTTGTACCAGCTAGTGGTGTTGTGTTCAACTTCAGTGAAGTTGTTTTGGAGATTCTTTCAACACGTTAGCCTATTTCATGATGGATGATTTCTAAGAGCACCTGCCCATACTGTGCTGAGTGTTCAATGGTTTTTGATCAAAAATAGCATAATTCCCCCATGCCCTACCCTCACTATTCACCTGATCTTTTGCCAAGCGACCTCTTTTTGTTTGTTTATTTCCCCGTATGAAAAAAAAGTCCTCAAAGGGAAATGTTTTGTGATGTGGAAGAGGTGAAACAAAAAAACAGCAGAAGCACTAAAAGGCATCAAAATTGATGAATTCCAAAACTTCTGAGCAGTGGAAAAATCATCTTGATAGGTGTATTGCCTCAAACAAGGAGTATCTTGGAGGTGACTGTCGTTTAAACATGTAAGAATAAATGCACAACTTTTTATTTAAAAATTCCAGTTTTTCTTTTTGTTTCCTCCTCGCATACATAATGGAATACTACACAGCTACAAAGAAGGACAAAATCACGTCCTTTGCAGCAACATGGTTGCAACTGAAGACCATCACTCTAAGGAACATCAAAGCAACAAAAACTGAATGCTGCATGTTCTAACTCATAAGGGGGCCCTAAATATGAGGCATGCAAGCACAAAGCTGGGAACCACAAACGCTGGGCACTGCTAACGGGACGAGGGAGGGAGGGGGAATAAGAGGCACACAACCACCCACTGGGCACTAATGTCCACTACCAGGGCAAGAGAGGGCTCCTTAGAAGCCTAAACCTCACCTTCACACAAGTTACTTATGCAGTAAATTCTCACATGTACCCAACTGAAGACAGAAAGAGGAAGGAAGGAAGGAAGGGAGGGAGGAAAGATCACAATGTGCTTCAAAAAGTACAAATCATACCTACAAGGCCATATATTCTTTGGCCATAAGGCAATAAAATTGGAAATGAGCATCACAGGATAGTTACAGCATCATTTAACATGTAAATTTTTAAAAAAATTATTTATTTATTTGAGTTTGAGTTTCACTCCGTCGCCCAGACTGGAGTGCAGTGGCTGCTCCCGGCCACCGCAGCCTCGACCCGCTGGGCTCTGGCGATCCTTCCGCCTCAGCCTTCCGAGTAGCCGGAATTACAGGCATGTGCTACCACGCCC